>NC_048893.1:143772387-143850136 GCF_011077185.1 Oxyura jamaicensis | reverse complement strand
CCCCCCCCCACCCCTCCAGCCCGTTCCCGGTCCCCGCCATGCCGAGGAGCCGCTTACTTTCTCGATGGAGCCCGGCAGCAGGCGCTCGAGCAGGCGGCACAGCACCACGCCGTCCTTCAGGGAGGACTGCAGGAAAGCCTCGGGGTCGGCCACCGTCTTCTTGGGCGACTCCAGCACGCCCAGGGCGATCAGCCACGTAACGGTCTGCTCGGCCGAAGTCATGGCCGCGGAGAGGATGAGGAGGATGAGGAGGATGAGGATGATGGGGGGGGGGACGCTTTCAAGGGGGGGGGGGGGGCTTCAAGCGGAGGCCCCCGCCTCCCCCATGTGAATGCAGATGACGACGCCCCGCCGTCACACCGCCACCCCGTGCCACACACTCCCTCACGCACTCACACACACACACATGCAACCGCAGGGCCGCCTCCTCCCCGCCCCCTGACATCACGGGCTTGCGCGCCCGCGGAGGCTCCGCCAGGGCCGGGCGGAGGCTGCCCCCCAGCGGCCTCCCCTCGCCGAGCCGCCTCCGCGGGCGCGCAGCGCGGGGCTGGGGCCGCAGGGGTCGGGGGGAGAGCCCGGCTGCCTCCGGGGGAGGTTTTCGGGTGAAAGAGGGCGGGTTTGGGTCGGGCGCTGAGAGGAATTCCTCGCTCTGAGGGCGGTGAGGCGCTGGCACAGGGTGCCCAGAGAAGCTGTGGCTGCCCCATCCCTGGGGGTGTTCAAGGCCAGGCTGGATGGGGCTTTGGGCAGCCTGGTCTGTGGGAGGTGTCCCTGCCCAGAGGGGCTGGAACTGGGTCATCTTTAAGGTCCCTTCCAGCCCAAATGGCTCCATGATCCCCTATCAGTGATCAGATCTTCTGCCAAAGGGCAGCGGTGCCTTTGGACCCAGGATGAGATAAGCCCATAATACAGGCAGATTTTCTTACACTCTGACACCCGAGGTGCAATATCTCTACCAACATTTGTCGGCATCAACCTTTTGATACTTTTGCTTTCCCGCTTTGCCTTTTTGATGCATATTTGGAGCAACAGCTGCCTACCAGATAGCTACAGGGAAGGCAAGCACACCTATTTCTTGTGATCAGAAAACAGCACGGATGGCTTGACCACGTCCAAGAGTCCCCCAAGGCAGGGGAACAGTTTCCAAATCTGGGTGGAGGTGCCCAAAAGATTGAGGAGCATGACAGTCTCTTCCCGGCTTCCTTTCCTTTCAGGCTGCCCCCTGGAAGGTGCTTACTGCTACCCATCCCTCCGCACTGCTTGCCTGTTCTGTGCTTTCCTCCTGCTGGTCTCAGTCGTGTTTGCACCGAAAGCTGCTAGGACTGACTGATACTCTTCATCCACCTCATCCCGTGAGTGCAAGCTATGTCAGGGGTGAGTTTTGAAGTAACACAAAGGATGGGGGCATGTTCTTATGACCAGTTTTCCCTCCTTTCTCTTTGTTTCACCATCAAAGCTGTTCAGATTATTTTATGTCCTGATTTCAGTCCCACTTTTGCTTCTAAATCATTCATAAGCTGATGATGCCCTGTATTTGGGAACCCCGTATGGTAATATTTAAACCACGTAAAACCTTTCTGAAGACATCAAAAGGCATGATTTTAACTACCTTTTTCTATAAAACATTTTTAAATGTATGCAAAGACGAAAAAATCATTTTGGTATTGACTCATAAAGAATAGATACAGAGCACATACGTAGTAGGTTTGGGAAACTCTTTACACAAAGAGATTTTTATAGTTTTAGTTTTAGTTCTAGTTTAGTTTAATTTAATAAGAAGATCTGTACCCCTCTTTAAAAGAGATGAAGACATACATTAGCCAGATTTGGCAGAGATCTTGTAGATCTACCGGCACGTCATTTTCAGCAAATAAAGATTCAACAGTTGACAATTTCTTTGGACTTTCCAAAGCTTTTGTTTTACTGGAAGTTATTCAAGAAACCAGGTAGTTTCAGGATAGGAGGTAAATTTCTACCATTGATTAGCAAGTGATTGAAAGACAAAGGAGAGGGAATAAATTGCCAATTTTCAGTTTGATGAAAAGTTAATGCTGGAGATACCTCCTGTATTCTGCAACGTACGCTGAGTTGTCCCGAGTATTTACCCCAAGCTGAAAGTGATGAAAAGGCGATTGTACTCCTGCATGTTTTATTCCATCTTTCAGCCTGCGAGCAACAGTTTTCAGAGGAGGGAGAAAAGAAGAGGAAGGAAATAGCAGGTAGAGAAAGCTGCTGCTCCATTTTGGACTCCCATTTTCCATTTTTCATCTGCAGCTATTAATACCTTGTCTGTCAGCTCCTGGAGCAGCAAAGAGGTGCTCTGGCCAGATACACAATTCTCCCCTTTCCCTGTGCCAAACCAAGGTCAGCATTTTGATGGGGAGGAGACTAATTAAATATTGGTCTGGCTTGGATAGAAATCACCTTGACAGACTGTAATTAGCTATGTAGGGGTCTTACTGGATCAATCACTGTCCTGGGATTCCTGTGCAGTAGGAAACTGTCTCTGTAGATTTGTGCTATGGAGGTTTGCGTCCCTTAGAGCAAAAGCCTCACCCCAACAAAGTAACACTTGTATTAAACTCAGAGGTATGTTTCCACGTCTGGTTGAACCTACCTTTCAAAAGTGCCTTGAAGTGTCTCCAGCTGGCAGGGGAGCTAGGGCTCTCGCAGTTACCTGCTGCCACACATGCGTCTGTATGCCAGAGATGGAGTTGGAGCCCTCAGAAGGCAGACCCACCAGCCCCACGGTACCAGCACAGGTGAAGATGGAGAAATACAGAGTAGAAGACCCCTCTACATGGATGAAGCCATGTGGTCACATTTGCTGGGCTCCCGTTGCGAATAGGAGGCTGCTGCTTCTGACAAAACAAGGGCAGGCACTTGGAGAGCTGCCTGCCTGTCTCCTCTCGGAGAGATGCCTTTAGTAGCTAAGGCAGGACAGACACCTGCAGCAAGCATAGGCTCGGTCAGCCTCAGCTTCTCTCCTCCAAAAGCATTAATCTTAGTGAGATTATTTTCTGGTGCCGAGAGCTTGTCAACCAAGCATAAACGAATGAGTACCATGGGGAGTGCAGTTAAAATGCTGGTGCAGAAGCACAGAGAGGGGACTCTTGGAGCACGTGTTTGGCAATGGGACACAGGCACCCTGATGCTCAGGACCACGGTGCTCAGCTCCAGGACAGGTGGCCAGGCAGATTGGGCATCCCAATGGGTTTCACGGTACACACTGTGCTGAGTGCAGAGCCTGAGCAATCTTGGTCTTAACAGTCAAAAGTATTTCTTTAAGGTCTGCTTCATTTTACAGGGCAATTAAGACAACTCTCTGTGTTACAAGCTTCATCACAGTTATTGG
This sequence comes from Oxyura jamaicensis, assembly GCF_011077185.1. NCBI lineage: Eukaryota > Metazoa > Chordata > Aves > Anseriformes > Anatidae > Oxyura > Oxyura jamaicensis. The sequence goes on along the minus strand of NC_048893.1, from coordinate 143,846,784 downwards.
TGCTTTTGTAGTTTTTACCCTGGCTATGATCTTTAGGTGGAAATACCCGCAGAGTCCTCTGGCAAGCCTGTGATAGCCCCAAATGTAGCTCTGCTTCCGTGCTCCTGAGACCATCAATTCAACAGCTGCACTACCTTTGTCTTCTAAGTGCAATTCGGGATAATGGCATTGATCTGTTATATTCCTTATTCTTTCAGAAACCAATAATAAGTATCTCCACTTCAGGCAGAGATGAATATAAAATGACAGTCCTCGCAACTGAGGGCTTAGTCTAAATCACGCATGATAGAAGATGAAGGAGAGACCTGAGAAAGGAAGCGATGAGGAAGGACAATAGTCAGCGGTGCAGTCACACAAGAGCTCTCTCTAATGGAAAGAAATCTATTTTAATTGCCATTTTGGAAGTATTTTATTCACACTTAATGAGGACCAAGGAAGATATGAAGGACGGGGATTGAATGTCTAGAAATCAAAATGGCTAGAAATGACTGAAAATGTCTTGAATTTAAACCAAAAAAGCAGTCAAGGTTTTCAGATTTATTTTTTAATGTGTGCACAGTGAATGGACAGTATTTACCAACATTTGCCCTGCATTTTGTTAGCATCAGATGGAGTAAGTGCTTTTTTAACAACGCAGACTGGGCGGAAGCAAATCAGTGGTTCCCCTGGGGAAGGTGTTGGGGGAAGGGAAATTGGCAGTGCCTCCACAGTTTCAGGCCAGTCACAGAGAAAGCTGTGTCCTGCAGGCTGAAATATCAGATGCAGATCCCCAGCTGGTAGCAGTTGTCACGGCTGCCTTGAAGTTGATGAATCTGTGACGTTTTTAAACAGCGAGCCCTAAAACTTTTGCTCTGAACTCTCACTACAGAGCCCTGACATGACCATCCAGAAAAAGAGGATTGTAGGATGTACCTGACGGAGAGTTTGGGGCAGGGTAAGGGTAAGAGTTTTGCAGACTCATCGGTAAAACCTCATTTGGAGTACAGCACAGAGACTTGGACAACCACATTCAAGAAAAATTAAATCACACTGGAACAGAGTCATTAGAAGAGTGACAGTGATCTTCTGAGAGCTTGGCTTGTCCAGCCTGGCAAAACAAAGCCTGAGAAAGGGGATAGGATTGCTGTCTATAAATACATCAGTGAGTAAATATCACAGATAGACCAGAGCTATTTAAGCTTAAGGACAATGCTAGCACAAAAGCAAATGGATACAAACAGGCCCTCAATAAATTTATGCTGGAAATCAGAAAAAGGCTCGATTCTTCTAGCCATAAAATTCTATAATGCTAATAAGAAGTAGTGGGGCGAGTTGCCCAGCCCTTTTTAGAAAGAAGTGCAACGAGTGGATTAAAGTGATTATACGACTCGACTGCAGTAGCAGGGGCTGGGCTTTGCCCAGGCTCCCTTCCTCAGCAGAAAACGCCCAGCAAAATTTGTGCTTTGCCTACCAGAATCAAAGTGGGCCAAGCATTCATCATGATGGATACTGTTTAGTGTGAGGAGTCAAATAAGCAGAACCACAGTCAAAGCCATTCCTTCACTCCAAGTGAATGCTAATGACACTCGTTCAGCGCTGCATGGAAAATTCACTTAGCAAACTAGGTTAATGGAAGAAAATCCTCTTCCCTGAGGTACAGGGCCACTGGGTTGGAAGCTACACATGGTGACCCTTGCACGTATTTTGTAGTGTCCTTTTCTGTAAATATTTTCCAGCCCCATGAAAGTTTGCCACAGATCTCTGCCAGCTTGCTTTTAAAAATGCAGTCCCTACCAGAGCGAAGCAGGGTCCTGCTAGTGGTGCCAACAGCCTGTCCCCCCCCGACACCAAAGGCCCAGGCAGTAGACAGGCATTTTTCCAGAAGTTCCTGAAGTATGGGAGGATGCAAAGGCAGCACACAGGATGGGAGAGGGGAGGAGAAGGATGCTAGAGGTTCTTGGTCAGTGCGTTGGTCAGGAGCAACAAAAAGAGCAACTCTCCGCTCAGCATACGTGTGATAACATTTCCGCACTTCGGTCCCAGTACATTTCGTATGACCAGAAAACTGGATTGCTCCCTATTCACAGGGGAAATCACCGTCTCCACATGGTACAGCAAGTGTCACCGCCTGCCTGCTCCCTCTTTTTATTTTTTAGGTGCAGGGGTTGTGCTGCTGGTACTGGCAGGGAAGGCTCTGGAAGCCTGCTCCCCTTGGCTCCTGGCCACAGCCCACGTGTGGCACGCAGCAAGGCTCAGCGAGAGCAGCTATCGGCTCGATCAAGCTTTTAAGCGTTCCCTGGACTATTTTTGCAGCAGCCCACGTGAGTTTATGGAGTTTTTATTTTTAGTCCTACAGTACGATGTGATGACTGCGTACATTTCGCATGCAGTTGGTACTGAAGTGCCAAGGTGAAAGAAGCCGTTTAATGATCTGCCAATATATGTTACAGTCAATAAACGCTGCAGATAACGAATGTCACCATGTGCCTTACAGTTAGCATCTGCACCCTTTCAGCCCTCATGATCATATATTTATATTACATCCATTTAGGTTGCAGACCTTCGGATCACCGCTGGTTCGCTTCGGACTTGCTTCAGCCCCTCTCAGCCAGCACTAACACGTTCTCCAAGTGCAAAAGTCTCCCTGAAGACCCACCTAGCTTACCAAAGCTTCACCTACCCAGACTAAAGGGCTTGCAGTGGTGCTGCTACCAGGACCAGGAGGAGGGTGGAGGGCCACCTGAGGGAGCTGCCCCCTGCCCTTCTGCTGTGGCACACGGAGAAGGCAGTAGATGACATCTTTTGCTTCTCCTCACCAGCTCCACGCACATTTTCTGCCTTTTTCTCTTTGAGCTTCTTTGAGCATCCTTTGCCTTTTTCCCTTTGAGCTCCCAGTGTTAAAGAAATTGAGTATTGCTCCTTGGCTTTTATAGCCCTGTTTGCAGCAATTAGCATTTTTAGTGCTTTTAACTTTAGCCAAATAAACTTGCAAAGTATGTTCTGATTAGCTAGTAATCACATGACAAGCATCTTCGTACACAAGATCTTCCAGAGGCCTTGAATCCTGAAGATCTAGAAATGTATAAAAGCCGAGGTATATACACAGAGTCACATCACAGCTGCTCGGAGAGGAGAAATAAGAGTCACCGTCAAGCTGGACTTCCTAGAGTTCTCAAGCTTAGGTAATGGCATCTCCTAGCGATTAACCATCTGTTAGGTCTGCCCTCACTTAATTTCTCCTGGCATATTTCAGGTGAAGCTACTGTCCCACGTGAAAATGACCCTTGTAAGGAATGAGTCAGGCCTCCATTACTCAGTGGTCTCGTATAAAGCCTCCTGCTCCCGACAAAGCAATGGGATATTCTTGCTTTTAAGCACAGGAACCGGATAATAAAACACTTTAAGAACCCTGGGCTGAAAATTGCCTGAAATTTTTGTCTCCTTTTCTGGTGCTGATGTTTCCTCAGCTCCCAGTGGAGAGTTTCTGCATTTATGTAAAGCGGATTTTGAAAGTCATTGCTTCCTCGTCGTTTCCAGCAGGCATATTCCAGCTCCTTATCAGATGTAGCTACAAAAGGGAAACACATCGCAAAGGTAAGATAAAATCTGCTTTTAAATTAAGCAAAATAAGTTTTTCAGTGTTTAACTTGGATTTTCTAGGGCACTTCCAAAGCACTGGAGATCTCTGTTTATTTCCAGCATACTGCCTGCGATGACTACCTGCGATGGCTGTATTACACTAATCGGTAATTGCTACAATGGATTGACTCCATAATTCCTTCCCATCTGAAGAGTGTTCAGTCTCATCTCTACTCATAATCGCTATCTGATCAGTGAAACGGGCCACGATAAAAGCTGTGTAAGAAAGCTTCCTTCTTTACTAATTGGACGAGACTTGGAAACCAGAGGCTTTTCTGGGAGCGCTGCCTATTTTCCTCATAATTATTTGCATATTCAGTTCAACAGCAAAACAAGTCCATAATTGTTCAGTTCAGAAATGAAAAGCTTCTCATCATGTATATCGGTCAGAAAAAAAACATGAGCAATCACTACATCAATGCTAAATAGTGCTAAATCAGTACTACCTGCACTAATTTGGGATTAGGAAGTGTATAAAACAATAACTTAAGAAGCTAAGGACATTAAGGGAAGGAAACCTGCTAGAGACATTGTTTTATGTATGCTTGTTAGTATAAGGAAGAACTTTTCCACTGTTCAACATGTAAATTACATTCACCATCTAATCACACCGAGACAATCTGAGGTGTTTCCACATTCAGATAGGTTTTGTAACTGGTTTATAGCTGATGTGTAACTCACAACAGCACTGCCATCGCCTTTAAATTTAATAACAAGGGTGGGGTCAGACCTAAATGTGAGCCTCCCACTTTGATGTCTGACATAAATAATGCACACAGAGATTCTCAAATGTTATTTGGCTCTACTGCTGTGGATTGAATGTCATGGCTTAATGCCACTGTGCAGAAATAACACCACTAAAATAACTTGATGTAACTATTTAACCTTGCGAATACATAGTAGGAAATGAGGCAAAGCCTGAAAAAAAAAAGGGGGGGGGGATGGGGGAGGGGGAAGGAGAGGGGGAATGGAGTTAAAAAAAAAAAAAAGGCTGAAACTGAGTATTTGAATCCTTGTGGTTCAAACCCACGTTGCTTTCACGTCATTTTGTTCCATCCAAACTTATAAGACTGCCTGTCTGCACCAGTAATGATTATTATAACATCATTACACTCCAGCTTATTTGTTTGTGCCTACTGATCAAACACTGCTTGAAAATAGGCCTATTTAATTAGGTGATAGAGAAGGCAAACACTGAAGTTCATTCTCAAGCAAATTCTCAGAAATTAACTTGAGAGTTTTACATGAGAAAGGACTGACAAAATAGTCAGAAAACACTCAGTGTCTGGCTCTTTTTGTTCTCCTAAATTTCAGTGCAAAAGAAAGGGAAAGTAATGCTTTAAACATAAAGTATGAAATTTCGTATTCTCTCATTTTCAGAAGACATTGCAGCACATGAGATTAATCTGTGGCAACTTCTGTCTACAACTTCTGCTGACAAGAATAATCCCTTCCATCAAACTCATAGATGAGTAATATTTAAAAGTTAGCACTCTTACTTTCTTCGGTGTAACCGAAGAAAGCTGTGGAGTTGACCATCAAAATCTGTCTAGCATGACTACACACGCAGGGGACAGAGTTTCAGCAGGACTGCTCCACCTGAGATTTCAACCTCAGACAACTCAACAGATACAGAACAGATGAGGCTGAGCCACCAGAAATCAGATCGTTCACAAGTGGGCTCCTCTGCACCAATTTCAACTTTTTATTCTTGACATTAGAGCTGTTCAGAAGTTCAGCTTTAAGCTTGGCTTATTTTCCAAGCCAGCTAGGAGAAAAATGCAATCAGCCACTGTCATGCCTGTATGACTGCTCAAAACAACTAAAAAATAAGTCTTTTGAACATCTTCCACTTGAAAGTCAAATATTTCAAGAGAAAAAGGCAAACATGACTGTTTGCTGTCATAGAATCATAGAATGGTTTGGGTTGGAAGGGACCTTAAAGGTCACCTAACTCCAACCACCCTCCCATAGGCTACCAGACCAGGTTGCCCAAAGCCCCATCCAGCCTGGCCTTGAACACCTCCAGGGATGGGGCATCCACAGCTTCTCTGGGCAGCCTGTGCCAGGGCCTCATCGCCCTCATAGCAAAGAACTTCTTCCTAATGTCTAATCTAAATCTACCCTCTTTTAGCTCAAGGCCATTCCCTCTTGTCCTATCATTATTTACCCGAGTAGAGTCCTTCTCCATCTTTTTTATAAGACCCCTTTAAGTATTGAAAGGTCACAATGAGGTCTTCCCAGAGCCTTCTCCTCTCCAGGCTCAACATCCCCAGCTCTCTCAGCCTGTCTTTGTAGGAAGAAAGGAAGGTCATTACTAACTCTCTGAAATGACAAATGAAAACTCAGAGACACTGCCCGCTGTTGCTATCTCCTTAAAAGTGGAATGGGACTGTTCACCAGCTCCAGCAGAGGAGCTCCTCTCAGAGCCTGCACTTTGCACCCGTCAGAAAAGGACGCTTTGCTTTTGCTACAGAAGATGGATTATACCCCATCACACACCACTGCACTTTCCTGCCCTGTGGAGAACAGATCCAGAGCTTCAACTGGGCATGGAGGGAGTACAAAACAACTAGAGGAGCACTGACACGAGAAGACCATATGTTTTCCAGACTCCTTCCCCCATCCTGTTGAATACAAGCTTCATTTTTCCCAAATTAAAAGACTGTGGAAAGAACTCCAGGGGGAACTTTATAGGGATTTTCCTTCGTCATTCTCTCCTCTTGATTTTAATTCATGAAGAAATAATTCATGTTCAGGGAAAATTGTTCTGAATCTCTCTGGATTTGTAATATTGATCTAAATAAAGGTTGTTTTTATACAGAAACTGCAATGAACTATTCATTCAACAGATGCAACACGGATTTGGACCAGAGCTAACTTTTTTGCATACCTAAAAAATAAATGAAAATAATAAAGCAAGGAGTTCTGCAATTACTTGAGATCTTTATCTATGCTCTTTCTGCTGGTATCCCAGTTTCTTCAAAGGTTTAAGCCTTAGAAGCCTCCAGCCAGTGAAAATTATGGATCAAGTAGTCCTACACCATATAAGTTTATTTAAACATTACACAAAACCAGTCCATAGCACGTTTGGCTTCATAGTAGCTATGGATTGACTCCACAATTTTTATTCAGTCAATATTAAATACCATGGGATCTTTGCCTAAACAACTGTAACAGCAGATCTTCTATAGCAGTAATTAAACATAATTATACATTGTGTGAAAAAGTTTGATAGTCTTATTTGCATGGAAGGGGCTTTTAATCCTCAAAAAGACACAACAGGGCTGTTTGAAGAAGAGCTACTCTTCCACACAATAAGATAAAAGTTTGGACCCCAGGCTCTTTTTTTTAATACTCTGTTTGTATGTTTTAATTTGCAAAGTACAAGGCAGATTATTTGCTTTATTTTATAAGTGTGTTTTTATAAGTATGTTTTAGAGCTGTATGTGTTAAACTGTATAGTTCTATCTGAAATATACATATTCATTATTTACAGCAAAATAAACTAATAAAAAGGGAAAAAAGTAGCGATGACATGTCAAGCCTGCTGGACTACAAGGCTGGATATAATTTAGCTTCCTCTTTCAAATGGTGGAAATAATAACTCAGAAAAAGCTACACAAGGAAACTTTGAAAGAATTTAACTTTTTATAGTCAAATAACATTCTTTTATTAGGTTTGTAAACACTAGAATCTGTCTTTCATAAGCTAATTTAGCTTCAACAAAGGTATTTAATTGTTTGCTGTAAATTACAGCTTTAAGTTACCATTTAAAGCCAAGAATAAAGGACCTAAAAAAAAAAAAGACCGCCAAGAACTCTTCACTTTTAGAACATGAACTTTGACACTGCCCTTTAGTCATAACTCTAAGAATAACAAAAAATAAAATAAAAATAAAAAAGCAATGTGCTACGACTGCATTTCCTGTAACATATGTTCATGATTGAGGTATTTAACCAGCACATGATGTGCTCAGACGGAGCGGAAGCTGCCCCTCCGCAGCAGCCAGTTGAGCTCCCAAAATAAAGCGTAGAAGAGTTTGCCAACCGCAGTACAACGCAGCCTCCGCTTTCCACTCCTGCAGGGAGGTATTAATACAGCGATGGGAGGAACGCTGCAAACGATCTGAATATTCAGTTAATAATGTTGACACATATTATAGAAGAAGATGAGATCTGCAGAGAGTTATTCCTTTAAACAGGCTTTATACAATGCAAGCCTGCAAACAGATCAATTTCCAGCATGGCCATTAGTTCCCATTTGTTTAAAGACCTGGGAAGCATATGGTGCTGGGAGCACAAAAGAGTGAAAAGCACTACAGAGAGAGATAAAGCTCTAGATAAAGCTGCATGCATGGTGACTAGGCAAAAATACTACTTCTGAAGAAAACTCGTTGGAATAGCCTGAAGGAAAAGAGGAAAAAAAGAATAAAACTTGTAGGTCAGTACAGAAACTTTAGCTCAGCACAGGAGCTTTAGCTCGGCCACATTGAAGCCCTGCTGCTTTGTGTACTCAGTGCCAGAGTGCAGCCAGCAGGGCAAGGGAAGGGATGGTTCCCACCTGTGAGGCCGCTTCTGGAGTGCTGCATCCTGTCCTGGGCCCCCTAGAACAAGAGACTTCTCGGCCATCTAGAGCCAGTCCAGCACAGGATGCGGATGTCTGAGGGGCTGGAGCCCGTGAGATAAAAGGAGAGGATGAGAAAGCTGGGTTAGTTCAGCCTGGAAAAGAGCAGGCTGAGGAGGCATCTGTTTGCTGCCTCTGTTTACCTAATGGGGGGCTGCAGAGGAGATGGGACCTGATGCTCCTTGGAGACACACGGTGAAGAATCAAGTTGCTGCAAGGAACTTCTGAGTAGATGTGGGAAATGAAAAGTCATAGGGAGAGCAATGGGAACAGGTTGCCCAGAAGAAGCAGCTTCCAGGGTGTGGAAACTCCATCCTTGTAGTTATTCAAAAAATTAGAGAAAGACCAGCACGAGCAGATCTCACTGCAGGTAGCCTTGCTTTGAGCAGGAGGCTGGACTAGAGACATCCAGGTGTCCCTTCTGACCTCAGTTATCCACGATTCTGCTCTGCGATGAGGTGAGATGAAATGACTGAGGTCTGCATGGCAGGGAGCACTGAAGTTTCACCGTTGAAAGCTGGGCATGGAAGCGAGTACCATCACGCAACAAGAGCTACCTGCTAGACGCAAGCCAGACAAACATCCGACAGCCTGTAGCACCAGGCTTCTAGCTAATTCAGAGCTAAATCTTTCTGGAATACAAGATATAGAGATCTAGATATATATAGCTATTATGTATATATAAATAGATAGATATAGATATAGATAGATATAGATATAGATGATATAGATATAGATATAGATATAGACATAGACATAGATATAGATATAGATATAGATATAGATATAGATATAGATATAGATATAGATTTCTTCACTGGAAGGAATGACACCTGCGCAAAAATCATCCAATGTGACATCCAGAAACCGGAGACAAACAAGACTGATAGCTACCCGTTTTCCAGGTGGAGAGCACTTTTTCACCGGGGAGCTGAAAACTGAAATCGGTATTTATATAAATACTGAAGTCAGTATTTAAATAAATTATTTAAATTCCAATGACTTGGCAAAGATTCTTGATGTATTGACTTTAGAAATCCTGTGTCTTTACCAGTATGAATAGAATAATCCAGCTAAATTATAAAAACAGGTTTTGATGATTCACTATCCAGGAGTTATTCCCTGTGAAGCTTCTAACTCCAAGTACTTGAGGCAAAAATAAAATAACATTAAGAATAACAACAGGCACATGTGCTAATGAAGCTACTGATAAGAGCAAGGGGAAAGTGAGAATGTGAGGAAGGAGCAAGGCATAAAGTGTATGACCTATTAGAAAAGATGGAGCAAATCTTCAAGCACTCAGAAAGGTTGTTGCAAAACATATGGAAATAATGTGTTTTCCGTGTCTGTGGTGCATGAAATGAGAAGGAACAGGCTTAAACTGCGGCAAGGCAAATTCAGATGCAACACTGGGAAATGTCTTTACAGCTTTTCTGGGGAGGTGTTGTAATCTTAGCATTGTTTGCAACCTTTAAGAAAACACAAGGCAAGTATCTGTCAGAAGTGATGTATCTCTGCATGTTCCTGCCTGGGAACAGGAAGATGCACTATGTGAACCTTGATGTCCCTTCAAGCGTGACGATTTCATACAGAAGCTTTTATATATCAGACACAGGAATAAAAAGGTACCACCAATTCTAAATTACAGTCTAAAATACAATCTGAACTAGAGTTACAGGTCTAAAAGAAAGATCAATAATCAAGAGGTTTTGGATGGTATTTTGCTAAATAAAATTCATATTAATTACCTTGACATTAGAAAAACTGTACAGGATGCTCGAGGCATTTTATTACTCAGTACTGAGCAAGCAGATGAGACAGCAGCCAGTTATCAAGAGGAGCCTCCATGAATATGACTTCAGATGAGACCTGTGATATGGAGAATGTCAAACTAAATAATCGCTCATGCTTCTGGCCTTACAATGTAGACATAAAACAGAATTTCTCTTCGGTCACCCACGACCAGGAAGACCAAAACGACTCCAGTGATTGCTTATGAATTTCCAGGACTAGAGGCTGCATTTACAAAAATGGTTCTGATTTACTCCTCAAGAATTTTCAGGTAAACAAAATGAAATAGTGGAATCCCAATTTCTCAACACGTCTTTCGGAATAATGAAAATAGCAGCCCAAAACGAACCACCATGTATTAGCAAGAGGCTCCGTGATTTCTTTAGCAGCACAACTTTAGGCAACCCACATCTTTTCTCCTTTCTCTTCCTCTCAGCTATTTTAAAAGGTGACCTCATCCGTGTATCTAATAAAATCACAAAAGCTCAAAAGCTTAGTATGCTGAGCTCAGTGATGTTCTTAGCTCTGTCTCTTAATAATTGCTTTCACAGTGCCTCCCCCTACCAGCAAGACGAGCTAGATGAATTGGAGCTAACTTCATTACAGATCCAAGCCAGAGCAGCTTCTGCTTCCTGTCACGTCCCCAGCGGTGAAAGGCTCCCTCCAACTTTCACTGCAGAGTTCAGACCGCAGCATACATACAGATTTTACTCAGGCACCATCATTTTATCGCTCCACACAGACTGATATTACACAGCCTTGTGTGCAATAGTAGCTAAAAACTATAGGGTGACTGCATGATTTTCTTAATTTTGCCCTAGTGTGAACATCCCTCTTTATTTTAGCAAAGGACAAAGGCAGCTGTATTCAAAATAAGCATAGCTGAACACTAACCTGGAGAACATAGAGAGTAACAAATCAAAAAATGTTTATAGAAAGGTGTTACAGAGTATCCTCACATAACTAGCCATTAAACTGTTTTTGTTTGTGTTTTAATTCTGAAAAAATAAGAAGGGCAGCAAAACGAATGATTTTTTCTAAAGACATTTAAACAAATAATATATATATTTTTTTTTAATCAGGTAAGGAACAAGCCCTTTTGGCAACACTTCACACTGGTTTTCCCCTAGCCTCTAGCTATATATGTGGAGGTACTGCTTGCACACACAAAGGCTATAGAGCAAGCAGAAATTACTCCATGTCTTTATTTGCTTTTGCACAATCAGGAACAATTTTTGAAAAAAATATCAGACATTGAGTTGTAGCAAACTCAGTGAAAGAAGCAAAAATGAATGGAGTCTTCTCTAAGAAGATCTCATCATGTGTATAGCTCTTAATTACTCTTGTTTAATTGAAAGGTGGAGTGTTACATGTAAACTCTCTTGGGTGTCTTACATGCTGTTTCCCTCTTTGACCAGTTACATGACACTTGCCTTTATTTCCTTCTATTTTTCTCAGTGCTCTCTTCCTTGTTCATTTTTACTTTATTTATTCCCTGTCTTTTTTCCCCTTTTATTCCCCTTTTTTGTTTTTCTTTTATCATTGCAGGTAGTTACTGTGAATACGTAAGATTTTCTTCCCAGAGGAATTTAACTACATGTGCATAGAAATCAGGAGTCAGTGGTGCCAAAACCAGAGTTTCTGTAACCAGGGTTCGGCCTAGCCCAAGATTTCAAGGGATACAGAATGCTGGCAAAGATTGAATTAAAGGCCCATGAATACCACAGATGGTGTTAGAAAAGTGGTGAAAGGGAGGTGAAAAGAAATTGAGGAGTTGGAAAGGTGGGAAGTTTGGGTTGGCAGAAAAATTGGAGGTAGTTGATCTAGTCTTGAAAACTAACCAGTAAGACTAGTAAAAATATCTTCTGATGGGAATGTGTGGTATTGACCAAGTAAAATATCCCTTGAAATAGTTTTATTTTTTTTTATGTTTTTAAAGTGTTTTTTTTTTTTTAAAAAAAAAAAAAAAAAAAGAGCCAGAAGTTTTTTTAATTATTATTATTTCCTGTATTTTTAAATGACGATGCTTTGGTTTTCCCAACCTGTAAACCATTTTTCAATCAAAAGTGTTTTGTTTTGGAGTGGAGTGGTACATACATATTAGGGAAACCAAATCTGCCCAGATGCATTGTCCAGTTCACTATAGAGATAAGTAGAACATTTCTTTCTTCAGAAAAGCAGCTCAGGCCTTTTTTTTCCTACCTTTTTTTGTAGCCATGGCCTTCCCTTACCTTAATAATCACCAGAGGTCTTACCTTGATGTAGCGGCTCAGGTGTGTTCTTGCTGTACTTCATGTAAGGGGAATAAATGCTTTTGGTTTTGCTCCTGGTTGGTATTTTTTTTATCATCGAGGGGTTTTCACCCTTTTATCCCTGACTTCTGGATGTGTTGCTTCTGCCAGGTCCTGGTAACTACAACCGCAGCAGGTTGCTGGCCTATAGCAGTAGTTCAATTTCCAAAACCCAAAGGCTCTCTGCCACCTAAAGAAGTAAAAAAAAACTGAATCTAAATGTAGTTCTGAACGTTAGTTCCTGTGTTACAGCTTGGCAATCCCTGCTCCAGTGTGGACATACTGAATTAGCACGCCCCTCAGCTGCCGTGCCCACATCTACATCTCCAAATTTAGGGATTGTCCCGCTCTGCTCTGCTGGTGCGACCTCATCTCGAGCACTGTGTGCAGTTCTGGGCACCACAGTACAAAAAGGACATGAAACTACTGGAGAGTGTCCAGGGGAGGGCTACAAAGATGGTGAAGGGAGTAGAGGCGAAGACGTACGAGGAGCGGCTGAGGTCACTGGGCCTGTTCAGTCACTGGACCGTCATGGCACCAAGCCTGTCGGAGTTTAAGAAGCGTTTGGTCTGTGCTCTTAGTCATATGGTCTGAATTTTTGGGTAGACCTGTGTGGTGCCTGGAGTTGGGACTCAATGGTCCTTGTGGGTCCCTTCCAACTCAGGACTCCATGATTCTATGATTTGTCCTGCCCTGTGGTGCTCCAGTAGGCAGCGTAATCGATGCAGGAATTAAGACCGGAGGATGGATCTTCTGTTTCCTGAAGCAATGACCAGCCAAAGAAGTGGGAACAGAGACGGCAACTGCAGTTTAAAAAAAGAAAGATCTTGTGACCACTGGATGTGTGCTCCACACCCAGACGCGGATGCCTGGGTTTGATTCATCTCTGAGGCTCTGGAGTGCCAGCGTAAAATAATGTATGATCAACACAGTCCAAGCAGGCAACGTGTATGCCTAATAAATAGCTGAAAATAACAACAAAAATGTGACAGTGATGATAGCTGCCTATTTGACAGCCCAGGAAAAAAAAAAAAAAAAAAAAAAAAAAAGCATGAATGATTTTACAAACTGCTGCTCAGATACAGTGACAACACTCAGCTGTCCAGGTCACTCAGTTAGACATCCAGCCATATCTGCACGATGCTTCAAGAGAGTAACTCGAACCCATTGCTAAACATTATCCTAAGGTGTCAGCAGTCCAAGAATTCACTAATCCTTTTGCTACACTTGAAAAGCTTCATGTTTTATTGGAAATATTACACAGATAAAAATTACTTGCAGAGTGGAGATGGATAGACACATGGTCAAACTCAGACAATTTGAAGCAACATATAAATCAAGACTTTTATCAAGCTTGCACTTTCATTTCTCCATGCAAGTTCCCAAGTCAAGTGACAAGATGTAAAATAGCACAGAACGTATAGACTCAGTATAGGGTAATGACCCTTTTTAAGTGGCATACTAAGTTTGGTAAAACCTAATGACATCCATAGACCTGATTAAAATTTTCTTCATTTACATGCATGTCTTTGTCCTCCAAATAACGCTATGAAGTGTAGCATTCATCCTTTCCAGGACACAATCCTGTCATTAAATCTATTCAGGATACATTTTGAAAGCTTCCAAAACACTCCAGAAATAACACCAGCACCTCTATGAACTGGCAAGTTTCATGGATCTCTGACCTAGATTGTAGGACTTAGCAATCAGGAACACACAACACTCAGCTCCACATCAGCAGATAAAGAGTAATAAAAGATAGTTTGCCTAATGAACAGCAGATATGTAAATCCATATTATCCATAAATCGTGGTTCAAGTCTTCCTCAGAAATTAATCAAGCTTAAAAAAAATGAGATTGGCTTAAAAATCATGAGATTTGAAATATGAATAAATTTGGAGTTATTTATCTGCCGTTGAGTTTTTAAGCCTCTAGAGTGTGCTCCAGTCATATTTTCAAGCATTTCTTTACAAAGTGAAATGTGTAGATACTTTACTTATAATGAAATCTGAGATTAGTTTATCAAGCTAGTAATTCAGAAGTTGAGTTCATCAGAGAAACATAAAGTTCTGCAAAAAAAGTCGTAAAATTTCTTAATTAGCAATACAACACTGTACCATGTTAGAAATGTAATTGTGGAGAAAATAACCATTCTGACAGCAGAAAGCCTGCAAATGCACCAGCATTTCTGAAAAGTTTAAGGAAAGTTTCTTGTGCTGCCAAGAAATATAAACTCCAAAAATTTAGGGGTTAATGTAGCAGGCCACTTGGTGTACCAACTCATTCACCCTCTCAGTAAGCATTAATAACAACGAACTGCAGGAAAAAGAGGCTTTTTGTTACATATATTTTTACAGCTTGGACACGTTACACCTTTACAAATTCCAGGCTGATTCTTCAGATACAAAGAGGATGGGCCTGCAAAAAGTTTCAGATTTGCTTCCCAGTAATTCATTCTCAGCTCCATTTATTTGCCCTCTAGGATGCTTCCCACGTTGTTTATAACCTTTCCAGGCAGCTCCCTCCAATGCCTAGAGCTAGAGGCTTTGCTATTATTTGAAAGAAAAGAGATTTTTAAAGAAAAGCTGAAGTTTCAAGGAAAACACCAAATGTTGCAGTAGAACCATGAAGGTCAGCAACCTGCATCTGTCTGACCTGAGGAACAACTCGAGACCAAATGACATGAGGAAGCAGCGCCCGCTGGCTTGGCTCTCCTAAGGCCACCCTCTGTCCCGATGGCTCTGTCTACAAATCAGAAAGCAAAGTTCTGTTTTATGCATCAGATGTGGCATACAAATTAACCACACCAATAATCTCCTCATTTACACAGCTGTTCTGCAGTAAGTGCGTAGAATTAACCATGGTAACATGCATAAGCATGTTGAATTAATAATTGTTCATTGACATGACACATTTACTAAATAAATTACTGTAATTTGATAACCTAGAAGCTTCTAAGTGAGGAAAATAGGCAGCACCCTGTGCACACTACTCTTGCATATTCAGACTGAAAGATGACCTTTTTATTTTCCATGCAGAATGCAGGTAAACCCCAACCCACACAGTTTTAAAACTGTCATCTTTCCCACTGCCCACAACTTGAAGGTTTACCACTTCAGAGCCTCCTCAAGCTCCCCATGCCACACCATGGCCCAGCTTGCACAAGAGTGATGAAGACTTTTGCCCTCAGCTTGGCCTATAGCCCAGCAGCTAAACCACCCCTGTGATGTATGTCTGCACTCTGTGTGCACCTGGGTCTGTGGCTTGTGATGTGTGTGCCATCACCACCAAAATCCTCTCAGCGAGATGCCTTCTGATGACCTTGCAGTAGTATGAATTGCTAACAGATTATTCTTTTTATTTTTTATATTTTTTTCTGTAAACATAGGAATTTTTTAATTAGGGTAGTATTTTAGCTTACGCTTGTAAATGAGGATGAAAATACTTCCTAGCAAAATATGAAAAAATTAATAACCAACACCTTAAAAATTAGGTAGATTTGGATTTGGAAGCACTGGGGTCAAATTATGCAAGTCTTGGACCGCGAAATATGATTCCCTGATGATAAGAGGTAAGCCACGCCGTCCTCGCCCAGGTAACACTCCCGTAAGGTTTTTCTGGAGATTTACTCAAGCGTTCGGTATAGTACTCGTGTGTCCACACTTTGCTGTGCAAAGGCATGCTTGGAGCAGTCAGGACTGCAGTCGGATTTCTCCAGGCAGTATATGGAAGCACAGATTTAGGTCCTCGATGAGGCGTTTTCGCAGCACTCACACACACACTCACTTCTCTACCCCACAGGTCATGCTGTGTCCCCCTTCCTTACAAGCTCTGTGTGTGTTTTTAATGTTAGAGAGACAAGGAACCTGGAAACACTGAAGAAGCAGGTACCACAATTCAACACAGTCATGAATGTTGTTATTGAAATAAAATACTATTAATAAGGAAACCTCGTGTTGCTCCTGAGACTTTGTGTCAGCTAGGATTTAGTCCAAGTAATCTTTAGCTGGGCTACAAGAGAATGGAAAAGAGGCTGGTAAATACCAGGAAGCTGGTACTGAGTTCACACGGCACTTCATGCTGGAGAAATAAAAAAAAATGCTTTTATGAACTAACTAATGAGGAGTGCTCCTGAATGCACACTGCTAGCTCACTTAGCAATTGACTTCATAATCTCCTTCAACTACAGAACAACATGTATGCAGTCAAATAGAACATCCATACAGAATACAGCTATTAAAAATAATAATAATAATAATAAAAATCACAAGGCAAATGATTTTGGCTACAGCAGAAAACATCAGAATTCAAAATACTCAGAAATTACTGTGAAAAGTGTAGCTGTGAAATCAGTGTGAAGCAGCAAGCTGGGTCCAGCAAGTGGGAAGTGTAGGTGAATGACAATGCGATGCATGACTTTTCCACTCTAGGTTATCAAAACAGGCTGGGCAGTGAATGAAAATAATTCTTACTCAATAGTTGTCTGTTTCCACTTGTAAGTGAAACATCCTGACAGTCTCTAGCCAGGCCTCCCCAGGGAAGTGCATACACTACCAAATCATTGTCGCATTTGGTAGCGTTTCTGCCAGAGCACACACTAGCTAGAGGTTAAGCTCCCTTTCACCACGAGAAAGGCAATTATCCGGAGCTGTCTGATTGTACTGATCATGCAGAGTGAAGACTGACTTGGCTCTCTTTGTACTGGTACATGCTCCACCTGCACCATTGCTCTCAGGACACAGCCAGTTCCTTCGGTTTCTCATCTCACACAAAAATACTCTCTGCCTCTCTCAGTTCGTGAATCTTTGGCTCTTTTTTCCTTCAGAGCTGAAGTCAGCTGCTCCATTACACACATGCAAAAACAAATTCTGCAGCTGAGCTGCCTTGATGCATACAAAACTCCATCAATTTCTTAATGTTAGCCAGTAAACTTCTTACAGGTGTTTATCACAGCTTGCTATGGCTTTATCTAGCACACCAGGCAACCGATTTAAGTCTACTTGATTTTCAAGTTCAGATGGTTAAGAGTTCAACAGGTAAGAGCAAAGGCAGATCATGAGTATAGACTGTATGCCAGTGAGCATTTTCAGCTGTAGGGAAGTTTAGGGCAAAAGTCTTGATGTAGTTACATATCCTTACTGCAATATATATTTCCTTACCCAGCTACAGTAGCAAATGTAGACCCTCCCCTAAAAACTTGCTAAGAATTATAATAAGCATAATAAAAAGCCACACACCTGAACTGTTCTCACTCATCCATGTGACAACTTCTTTATTTTGTGAGGCAGATTTGTGACAATAAAAACTGCTCTGATTCTTAATGTTGTTGGCAGATATGACAAAACCATAAGAAAACAAGTTCAACTTTCTACCAAAACACAGGTGATATTCTGTTCTGAGGCTACCTGTTTAGATCAGCAACTGTATTGAAGATTCCTCTCTGATTTCCCGAATGTATTTTGTGAAACTCAGCTGAACCAGAACTTTAGTTTGGTCTCTTCCTAGATATTCCCAACAGAAAGAAACCCAGAATGGAGACCTCTTATATTATGGTGATTACTTTACGATCTCCTGCTCCTCAACCCTCCCAATAACCATCAGCAGCTCTAAACACCAAAGCAGCCATATGTTGACACAGAATGTTCCTTTTTTAAAACACGTCCTTTCATCTAGATTGACTGCGGGCACAGAAGTTCAGCTGAAAAAGCTAGTTCAACATTTGTGTCTAGACATGCCCTCTTAAACATATTTCATGTCCATAGATGGGTTTTTGGCTCCCCGTACTTCTGACCATCTGTTGGGAGGGCATGATGCCCACTTACAAGTTAGCCAGATCTTCTGTCTGTTGCCAAGGGAAGGGGATATATGGTCCTGCAAGTGACATCTGTTCTACCAGAAGCCCTTTTCTTTCTGAACAATGTTCCTCTCTAATCCCAGCCACACTTGTAAAGAATAGTGTTTAAATGACAAACTAATGAAAAACCCTGGAAAATATTGGAAGGAAAGGGAAACATAATGATGGTCAGCATAAGGGTGCATTTCACAGACCTATGGGGAATTCTTCTCATACTACAGTGCTGGGAATATTGGAAGAAAACTGTGGGTGCTCTGGCTATACAGGCAATCTTACAGGCAGATGAAGTCACCAAGGGATAAAGTGAACCACAAAGGACTCCCTATAACTGAGCCCAAGGTAACAGCTGTGCTCTTAAAGAGACTATTGGAGGAAAAGGCACAACTGAATGACTAATAAGGTAACATACAATGCCATTTCATGTGGATGAAAGACAAAAAAGAGCAAGTCTTTCTGTGCTATTTAAAAACCTTATTGATCCAGTGAGACACTTGACTGTGTGTTGGAGGAGGGACACCAAACGATGCAGGCTGCCCACCCTTCTGCACACAGCCTCTGAGTGCTGAGCCAGACTGGCACATCCTTAAGTTGAGTCTTTTAAATTGAGTAATATAAAGGAAAAACTATTTAATCCAATGATCATAAGATTTCTACAAAAGTGCGTGAAGTCTCTGACAGCTATGTCCCAAAAAAACTCGAGAAGTATTACCAACAAATGGGAAAGAGAAACAATGACAAAGGAGGAGAGGAACAGGGCCGTTAGTACTTGCAGAAATAAAGAGATGAATATGATTCATTGAACATTACTCATGGCATGGTCAAAGAAAGGAGAGGATACAACCCACAAAGGTACAAAATTGGTCTCAAGGCCCCATTGACCGTAGTTGCTGCATCTTTGACACATTAAACACACACCTCACATGTAGAAACCCACCCTACAGACATCTGAATAGGTTTGTGAATCTGGAGCCAGCTCCCACTCTAGGAGTTCTGACTGATGATCAGAGATGAGTTATCTTGGATATGCTTCACCTGAACTTGAAACTGGGTTAAGGCTGTGGCACCTACTCCTACCAAAGAGCCTGAAAATGTTCCTGAGCTTCTCCACACAGTATACAATATAACTTTTCTCTCATCCAACATCTTGACTCTTTGGAGCCATTGACAGAAGTCCTGTCTCCCTTTCCCCGGAGATTTTTGGTTCTGGTGCAACTCTGTCTTAGTTGGAGAACAGCTGCTGAAGAACTACAGTTGTCAGGCCAATATTTTAAGGTAAGCCAAAAATTATTTGGGGTTACCTTCATATGCTGAGCTGCAAATTGCCGAAATTCAGCAGCTGCTACGTGAGCAGCTGAGCCATGTCTGCAGTGGGGCCTGGAAACGGCATGTCACAGGGTGGAAGGGGCAGCTGGGAGCAGGACTTGTCACAGCCATCACAAGGTGAGCATCACCAGCGGTGAGTCAGAGCCCTCTCTGCTCCTGCTCTTAACGTGCTGCTGCTATAAATACACAGTCCTGAGTGATAGTTTCCCATTCGTGTTCCCTGAAGTATGTCAGCTGTATAATAGTAACTGTAAAGCCTAGGTAATACTATAACACATACATCGTGCAAGAATTACATCACTATCGCAAGAAAAAGAATGTGAAGCATCATACAAACTCCCTGCAATTATGGGTTCTTTCCCATAATAAAAGACACAGGGGAAAATTTAATTACTCTCAGTTAAACTGCCTGGCAATAAAACCATGGAAATCCTGACTAAAACTGAGCTAACACTTCTAGGAAATAGCTAAGTATGTCCCAGACCTAGACTGCTGGATTAAACTCGAATAATGGAACTTCTTATGCAAGACCTGTGCTGGCAGAGCTCCCTAGTGGTTGGGCAGAACGGTCCAGGCAGGTGGCTAGAGATGAGCAACAGAAAGTTAGGCTCAAAAAAACAGTAGGATTTTCCTTCCTGACTCTCATTCCCAGGAGACATACCATTAATTTGAAACTCTGGCAGCGTGCTCATTCCCAGCCTGTTGGCTAGCTACATCTGCCTGCAGCAGCTCTGCTGCTAAATTCACTGTAGACCCAATCCCCAATTATCCTTACAAGTCCTCAGTTAATTTTTGAATTCGTATTTCCATTTAGTAGAGCTTTTTTTCCCCAAACTGAAATATTTAAATATACTTCATTTTCATGCCCAGCCCTATGCATTTTGGTAAACATTCAAATTCCAAACTAAGGTTAAAATACATATAGTATATACATAAATTTAACTTCTGAGGTCACAAACCTCAACAGTTTTAGTCTAGAATCTTTAAAAGAATCAACAATGGTGCACATCCACTTCTTTTCTAGCATTTTTAATGAAAATGGAAGGTTGAACAGACATCAAAAATGAGCCATAAAGATTATAATCTTTGGTCAAGGCTGAGACAGACCAGCAGGGCAGTGACTCTGAACACCGTATTCCTCCTGCTGTCTTTGCTATGACTGCTGTTACACAAAGAAATTCATTCTTCATTCCGGCACTATCAAAAACTTTATACACTAGTTCTACAAACTGATTTAAACAATGTGATGGGGAGCACTGCAACATCCAACCCTGGATGTTTTTAATCCCAGAAAGGTGCCTTTCCTCTGATACAGTGCAGCTGGGGTCAGCGTGAGCATTTTAAAATAGCAGAGTTTCTCCTTGCCTGCCCCCGAGGGTGGATACGGATCCACTTGATCCATGGTAGTGGCAGCCAGCAAAGAGCACACTGAATGCAGAACAGAGGTGAGCCCACAGAGCAAATCTGATCAAATGGGAATTCAGAACAGCCAGTATGCTCAGTCTGGGCTCCCTGGACTAGCCAATAGGGGTGCTGGGGGAAAGAGCATCATTTACGTTTTACACCATATGCACCTGCAAAATTGATGGGCTTTAACCCGAGGTTCAGTGAGGTGAATGCTTGTAATTACTTACCTACATTATTCCCTTCAAAATGCAGCAGAAATACCTTTCAGAAGAGGAAGAAAGTGACAGTGCTGCTATTTGTTTCGGAGAATAGTCACAGCAGTCACCTGGTGAGACAGCAGAAATCCACAAGCTCAAGGTCACACATACTAAAAAGTCAGAAACATTGATTTTTAAAGGTGAAAAATGTTCCAGCTTGATTCTGACATACAGGTGAGCATGTAAGCATTTAGGTTTCAATCTACGAAACTTGAAAATACAACTCATAAATTGCATTAAGCTAAAAAAACAGGTTAATAAATATTACCTTATTGTGCCAAAAATTCACATATTACACTCCTGGAAAGCAAGGAACTATTGTTTCATATAGCTATCAGTATCACAACTGCCTGGAATTCTTTCAATATCAATTTTATTTTAGCACCAATATTTGGAGTTATCTGCGCCAAATGTCTCTCCTGCATAAACAGGGCTTTATTTCCATAGCATTTCATTATGGAGAAAAAAAATAAAATAAATTAAAAAAAAAAGCCTTTTCCAAACATACAACAGATTTACTGCTTATGCTTATTTTGTATTTTATTTCTTCATTTCCACAATGATAATACACTTTATGATATGAATATTATCCACCTTTAATACTTTAATATTAAAGATTTTTCATGGTTCACCTGTTAGAGGATGTGTAAGCTTTTCATAGAATCATAGACTCATAGACTCATAGAATCATAGAATCATAGAATGGTTTGGGTTGGAAGGGACCTCAAAGATCATCTAGTTCCAACCCCCCTGCCATGGGCAGGGATGCCACCCACTAGACCAGGTTGCTCAGGTCCTCATCTAACCTGGCCTTGAACACCTCCAGGGATGGGGCATCCACAGCTTCTCTGGGCAACCTGTTCCAGTGCCTCACCACTCTCTGAGTGAAGAATTTCCTCCTAACCTCTAATCTAAATCTACCCTCTTTTAGTTTAAAAACATTCCCCATTGTCCTGTCATTATCTGATTGAGCAAAGAGTTACTCCCCTTATTTTTTATTTTGTTTACATATTTCTATGCCCCCAGCCTTTATAGTAGCTGAGAACTTCACTTTAATTACACTTAGCCTGGAAAACATTGGAAGCAGTTCTACTCTACTTTATTTTCCCAGTGGATACGGACCTAGTCCCAGACACACACAAGTTTTTAAGAAACTTAAGTGCTATTTGAAGTGGATTTCGGCTGCTCTCAATAGAAGCATCAAGGCTTTGTGGATCTGGGCCTGCAGGTCTTATCCAAGATAACATACAAAACCTCTAACAGTTTGCTATAATGTTATGCTATGCAGGCTCTGCTATATGCTATAATGCAGGCTGGTATCCTAATTATTTGGATATTCATCAGCTTCTCCAAGACCTGAAAGTTACGGTTGTTTTGCCAGTTTGGTCATCCATCTGCATACTGTGATAGGCAGACAATTATTCCCTATGCAGGGAAAAAATTGTGTGTGTTTCAAAAAAGATAACACATTTTAGACACTGAGCGGTACCATTCATCATTTTTAAACCTGGCATGGCTTAAGATTTCAGCATTAATCTTCTTGCCAACATGTGATATCAGACAGCCTCTTATGTCCTGTCTGATTGCTTAAAATAACACATTGCCATTCCTGTGGGGTTACACAATTACTTAATGTTGATATAAATAATGGCTGTGGTCTAAGCTTCCATGTAAGATGCTCCATAAAGCTTCCTAGGTCTAATTTCATAAACATCTTCAGAACAGCAGCACCAAAACTAAATAAGACACATCTTCTTTTCCCCCTAAAATGTCAGTGTATTTGTCAGAGAAAGTCTGGTCAATGGAAAGCATATCTGCATGTTAGGCTGCTGAATTTCAACATAAGAATGTCACTACTACAGCTGAAGAGAGAGCATCTACTAGACTAAATAGTATTACATGGAGATACTTACAGATTAACCTCCTGTTTCACACTGCCTAAAGCTTTTGCTCTCAGGCCAGCTTTTACTCTTGGTAGTTTCTGCTCAGGGCTGTATTATTTCAAAGTGTATTCTAATACACCTAGCAAACACAGGAAAAAACGTACAGAAGTTGCACATTAGGCAAGGTTTTCACAGTAACAGACCACATAGCTGAATATGGGCAGTAAGTATTTCTTCGGTCCAGAAAAGCAGTCTTCACTGGTACAGATTTATCTAGTAAAATTCCCAATCTAATAACAAACTTGGTTTTTTAGTTTGCAAGTGTTCTGTTTCAGTAAGGTCAAAGAAAACCCACCCCATTCCAATTAGATCAGAGCCAGGACTCAGCTGCCGCAGAAGAGATGACACTGGTGAAGG
This sequence comes from Oxyura jamaicensis, assembly GCF_011077185.1. Classification (NCBI taxonomy): domain Eukaryota; kingdom Metazoa; phylum Chordata; class Aves; order Anseriformes; family Anatidae; genus Oxyura; species Oxyura jamaicensis. The sequence goes on along the minus strand of NC_048893.1, from coordinate 143,823,317 downwards.
ACAAGCTGCTGTCTGCAAGAGCTGAGGTTGCTCAATAGGCTTCCTGCAGTGTTCAGCTGTTTCCAATGATGTCTAGCATTTACAGGACACGGTAAAGAATATGCTATGCTTAAAGTTTTGTAAAAAGAAGAAGGAACAACTGAATACCAAAGTAAATGACAAAAAGGGACAACAGGCATCTGGAGGTGAATTCACAGGAAATATCATTGATTAGCACCCCGCAGACTCTTACTCTGTATATTCAGCTCTACACATATGATGCCTGACAGCTTTTCAGGGTACAAACAGAGCTCGTATTTCTGCACAGATGTATGAAATGTCCCTCTGTACTGAAAGGATTTTATTTTTAGCAAACCACTAGTTTACTATTGAAGCAAAAGGTTTCAATCAAGCAAATTAGACATTCACTCAATATGCCAAATTGGAAAAAGAAGCAGAGAGACAAAAAGTTTCTTGTTTGGATGAATTTCCAGATGATGCTATTGCAATATTCTCCTCCAGATTTTGCTACTTAACTACTTCCCTGTTCAGTTCAAAAATTATTTCCTCGCCATTTTCAATTTCTGATCCTAGAGTCAATGTAATCCCAACTAACAACAACAACAACAAACCTGTAAGTGCAAAGGTACCTTTAAAGCTGCTAACAGCTTCCTTAAACAGTGGACAGCAGTGGAGAATCTTATCCTACTTCTTGTTTATTGATATGGAAGCGCTGACCTCTGTAAAAAAATGTATCTGTGACTACAAATTCCCCTAGCCATAAGGAAATTTCTGCAACTTGAATCCAGGTAATTCTAATAGGCTAAATTCAGTTCTGTTGTTAAGTGGGGACACACTAATAGTTTGCCAACAGTATTCTATCCATAAAGTAGAAAGTAAAGATGTATGATTATGCCTCAAACAAATGAGTTATTATTGCTTATAGAGGTTCAAACCTAATTGTACAGAAATTCTGTCAAAGTCTTATATGGTCTGATACCTTTGATTTCACTGCTTACATTCTCTACAAGCATGTTCTTTCATTCATCCAAGCAATTTTCTCAAATAGTGAGAAGCCACCTGACTTAGATTTTATTTTAGCCACACTGGGAATCATTTTTCCATGTCAAGAAAAATGTCATTTTTAAAGTCTTCCTATTAGTTGGGGACAAAAGAGGAAATATCTCTGTAAAAAGACAAATACTTTTAAAAAGCTGGAAAAAAGGAAAATCAACTTAAGCATCTTGTTTAATAACTTAAAAATATTTCATATTAAACTTGACTTTTTATTTCACTAATTTGAAACAAAACAGTTTCAAAGAAATCAGCTTTTCATCTAAGAAAGTTCTACTTCCAGTTTTAAAGCAAAGAAAGCATATTTTGAATGGAAAAAAATAATAAAAAAAAAAATAAAGTTCAAATATTTTCAGTTATGAAGCTGGATTTTTCCCCTAGTTAATGTTAATTTTCTGACTGAAATACCTATAACATTTCATTTTAATCCCATGGCTCAAATAACTTTCCAAAATAAATGTTTATATTGTCTTCCAAAATCAGCTGTAGGATAAATTATTACCAATCCCGTCTCTCATCTTCTCAAACTGTATCTGCCAGTCCAGCAGGAACAAGTAGTCAGTCTCATCTTAAAATCCCTTTTCCAGATTTGCATTTTCCTAGAAAAGTCTTTTTTTTTTTTTTTTTTCTAGACCATAGAAGAGAATAAATCTCAAACGATTCCACATTTTGAAGTAAGACTTTGCTTACCTGTTGAAATAAATGAATAAATTTACCCGAAAGTGCAGATTTCATATATCTTTGCCTTCAGTCAGTAGAGAGAGGGCAGTCAAATGACATTTGTAACATTTTTCTGTACTTTCAGCTGATGGTGACCCTCAGGTGTGAAGTTACAATTAGTTGTTAACAACTGCAGTAGATAAATTGCTATCCAAGTTGGATCATACGGAATCTTATTCGGTATTATTAAGGATATAGAACTTCAGGAATTATGGCAGAGGCTTGTGTTTATACAAAACTTTTGGGTTAACTGAGTGATTTTTTAAAAATATATTTAATTAAACTAATACAAACATCAGTGAGCTAATCTATGTAAAATAAACTTGTTTGTAGGTGCTCAGGACTGTAAGGATTAATCGGACTATAAAACTGATAAGTGCCATTGCACAGTGGCAAAGAGGCCAAGAAATCACACTGATTTACTGTCTAAACCTTGTCTCTCCAAGTCAAGGCTGAAGTCCGGGAGCAAAGGATACTTTGCTTTTTTGCACCTGGAATCCATATAGTTCCCAAGGATTACACTTTAACAGAGTTTATTAAATAAAGAAATAAATAAATCACTTAGCATTTATTTAGAAAGTAGTTTTACCAAGACAGCCCTATTTCAGAGGATATGATGTTGACTGCAGTTTAAACCAGAATTTAGAGTGCAGATTAAAGGATGCAAGAGCACTGAGGGCTAGCAAATATTGGGGTGGATTGACTAGTAGGGGACGTAGACTGAATATATCAAGTTTAATTTGTATGAATAGTTACATGTGTTATTTTAATTCAGAATATTCGGCAGAACAAAAAATCTGATAAAACAAAAAGGATTCTTCTTGGAAATGGTTTTACTCAAGATGTAACATTTCTGAACAAGTAGAAGAAAAAATATCACCGAAGTATGGATGCAACTTTAACTTCAGCTTTTCAGGGCAATATTGTTGCAACATTTTATTTGCAGAAGAGACAACCACAAGATGGCTCCTTTCGTATTATGCTAGCTAGAACGGAAACCTACTCTGATAATGTAGGCTGCTTCATCTTTTCACTCTTCTTCATGAAGAATTTAAACACCAGGCACCATCCTTTTTTACAAAAAGATGGTGCTACAACTGCGTGATTAAATCATAGTTTAGAGAGGAGCATGCTCTTTCTTGAATGAGTAAGGACTACAATCCTCAAACGCAGCATCTAATCTCACTGAACAGGTTGAGGGTTTCAAGAACACTTGCCAAGCTCAGAAACAGACGTTTCACACACTTCACCTTTCTCAAGATTTTTGTTTGTTCTCTTTGTAAGAGGATATGTCATTTTTTCCCTTTATTATTTTTTTCCCATGGAAAGATTTCCAGATTATTGAATTGTAAAATTATTAGATGGTTTATTACCTCCGCATCTGGGTAAAAGCAGTCAATTCACAGATTTGTTTGTTTCATTTAACATTTAAATAAAAATTACGTAAGTGCTTCAAGCTTCCATCCAAGTACAAATCAAAACAGCACATAATTACAGAAATGTTGTTCTTAATGTAGGAAAGTGTGGTTGGTGTGAAAGGTTTATTATGCCTAATTGCACAGACTCCATACCATGAAGTATGGTACAAATGTGGTATGAATTCCAGGAGTCACAGTGTGCAATGTCCCATGGTATCCTTCCTCTGGATGCAAGAGATGAAATTTTCATGCAGACCTTAGTGTTCCTTCCTTAAATCTCAAAATGCCACAGAGCACAACTCAAGTAACACGTACAGGTTGCTTCCCCCATCTCCGAACCGCAGGAGGATACTCACCATTGCAAGGGAGGAAGACAGCATCTCTAATGAAATATCAGGAGGAATTCAGGGAGTCATCATGTGAATTACTTATAGAGCAACTTGAACAACACTCCTCCACACATACATGCATTTTTTCAGATGAAAGATCATTCCTGAATGTAAGTACTGAGGAATTCAGTCTTATATTCATCCTAAATGTAAAGATAAATGGAGACATCATGAACATTTTTATTTTTTTTAAGACAAGGACATTGAAGGACCTTTTTATCTCTGTTGTTTAGGCTCATTATAAATGGAAAAGGTTTGATGTTGATTTCCTACAGAATTATGTTTTGTTTTGTTTTTCACTACAGTGCTTGTATTTGTTCTCTCAAGAAACCTTAACTTTCAGTTAAACCTGGTAAGGAATGTGGAAAAATGAAGGACAGTTTGTCAATAAGCCAAAAAGTATAATTAAATCATTTACTTGTTAGGCACTAGACCTCTGTTAAGCATGGCCCAGATGAGTCACACGTATCAGGAAGAGAATAGTTACGTGGAGGCAGAATTGACAAAGCCTTATGATAAGGTCACTCTTCCCAGGCTCATAAAAGATGGCAGCTTTACAACAGTAGCATAACAAATCTGTTTTTATTTATTACGCACAAAATCACATCGTTTCCTAAGTAGTGAACTTTCTTAAAAAAGGCTTCTTTATGTATGAGTAAATATTTTTCTAATGAAATTTTGATATGTCTTGCAACCCAACCCTAGTTTGTTTAATAGTGAGATAGCTTTCTCCAGGGAAAGCAGTAAGAAATGGGGGATGGGAAAGGGAGAAATTGGCTCTGGCTACAACAAGCAGCTGCTCTTTGCTACTTGCCTGCAATGGAGTAATACATCAGCAAGTATTTGAAAGTCAGACAGATTCCCTGCTTTCTTTGCCAGACAAAACTCTGAGAACTAAAGACTGGAAAGGAGGATAAAGGACTTTCAGTTTACTGTTTTTCCACTCATGGCTTTTTTTTCCATGTTAGCAGCTACTGCTGCTATTAATTTTCTAGTCTTTGTGCCCTGAGAGGCCTCACATACTGCGCAAACTTAGTTTTAGCACTTGAGCACTAATGCTTTTATGTTTATTAAATTAACTTTTACAAAATGTTCCAGCTGTTTCTACCATTAACTTCCATCCAAAAGAATAATGTTTATTTCCTATTCTATTTTAGGAATGATTGCAACAAAACAGTTGGTCTTCATGGAAGAAAGGTGAAAATAGCGAAAAAATCCACATAAGGAAACATATTTCAAGTGGTACACCACTCGGCTGTGGTTTTCCGTGCAACCAGAAACAGGAAGTAAACCTAATCTTTGAACTATTCCCTGAAGATGATGAATCAGACTCTATTTACACTAGGAAAATGATGGAAAGTTTCTCACCGTTGCTAAAACAAATTCATGGCATCTAAAGAAATGTTACATTTTCATCATGGCTCACAAAGTTCCAAAATAGATTGAATAATGAGTAATGTCTGAATTAGTTTGTCCTTTTGCAAAATCCCCCTCTAAGATTCCCGTTAGGTAAACAGAAGGAAACACAATTAGCTAGTGTAACGCCCCACTGACCCAAAACTGGACTCGGGCAGCAAGGAATTCTTTACCCAACAACCCCCTGCAAAGACTGGCTGTTTTAAGGGATTTGGGAACAGACAAAACGGGAGGAACTCCTCGTGCAACTAGGACCATTGATGCCAATTATATTTATGGAGGATCTGTTTGTCAGAAAATAGGTGCCTAACGCAGCCTAAGAAGCCTGTGGACTTCCAGGATAGGTTAGGTCTATACAGGCAAGGCAGGGGACCTATGTAAACTGATCACTTTTTGCTGCAGCAGCAGCTGAATACACAGAAGAATTCTCTTGGGCATCTCAGATGGCACTAGACTCATATGCACGAGCGTCTAAATAAAGCCCTAAATGTTAACCAATACAAGCTTGCCATAGCAAGGAATAAGGGATTTGAATGGTACTATGTATTCAATGAAATTCTAAAGCAGGGGGAGAGGGTTGTGTGGTTTTGTTGTGGTGGTATTTTGTTTGTTTGTTTATTAAGAAAAATACCTGACATCATTCTGTATAAGTTGTCATAAAGTGCTCCATCTTCAACCCGTCTGCAAAGAAAAATGGGCAAATATAAATTATTTGTATCAGAATGGCAAAGAGAGGACACTGAGTACATTACACAGTTGTATAAGACAGCAAATTATTTTTCACAAAACACTTTAAAATAATTTATTTAGTATCTGAATGTATACTTATTAGACTATTTGAAAATTCAAAAAGTCCTCATTTACTGTTTTCATTCTTAACCTTTAGCCAAAAGAGAACAGAAAAGCAAACTTAGCTAAAATAAAGCCATTCTCTTTCTCCACCCTGCCTTGCCTATAAGCTCTTCCGTGTCTTTTTCTGTTTCTTTCTTAAGGGAAACTTAGTTCTGTTGCACTCCTCAACAAAACATAAGACCCACCTCCTTGGACTGACAGAAACTGAAATAAAGCTTCTCACTTCCCTTAAAAGGCCAGGAATAGAACTGAGGACAAAATTAATGCAAATAGGCCTGCAAATAAGGTGTGTTTTTTTTCTGAAATACACAAAAATGTGTGTGACTAAACATAGTGGATGAACACTTCCAAGTCATAAAAATTAGGAACATATTTTGTTGTGTATATAATACAGTAAGCATACTAGTTATTGTATTCTGTTAAAGAATTCTAGTTTATAAAACACACTAAATGCTAAAATCTGTCCTCAGACAAACCAGAAAATGCAGCGAACCTGACACACTGTTAGATATTAATGCTTCCTTTTTCTTTTCTTCATAAAGGAATGTAAATTACAGTTTAACCCATGACCGTAAATTTCTTGACTTACTCTACGTGCACACGGACTGTAACAGCAGCAATATATGCCCGGGAAACCACACCCATCATCTAGAAAGAAGTTGGAGCCACATACAGATTTATATTCTCTTTACCTGAACTTTTGCACAGAAAGATTGTCAAAAATATGTTTAAGACCAGTACTGTTCAGTACAGAGGCTAACGAGGATAATGACTGAGAAGAGAATGAATTAGTGTAATTGGAATGAAGTGTAAAAAAAAAAAAAAAAAAGTTAAAACCAGAACTCCCATGTCCCAGTTTCACAACATATGACAGCAGTTAAAGAAAACATTTTTAATTACAATTTAATGAAATTTCAATTAAAATTAATTATCCTACAAAGCCCATTGCCAAAATATATTACAGAAGTCAATAGGAAAGCAGAATATTAAAAAATGACCTATTTTTATATTTTAATGGATAGTTAATGGCAATAAAAAACAAACAGAGACAGCTATGACTCTCCAAATTATATGAAAACTACAAACTGATTAAGGAACCAGTATCATATGGTGATTACTACAGTTGTCTATTTTGGAATATCTGGTGTAGATGACTAGCAAGGAAATAAAAAAGGTTGACCTCATAACAAGGAATCTACTCATGAAACATAAGATCAGAGAATCCCAGAATGGCTGAGGCTGTCAGGGCCCTCTGGAGGCCACCAGCCCCAAGCCCTGCTCCAGCAGCCACCCAGCGCAGGCTGCCCAGGCCCATCTCCAGGCGGCCTCCAAAAAAGGCCTCCAAGGAGGAGACCCCACAGCCTCTCTGGGCAGCCTGTGCCAGGGCTCCTCACCCGCACAGCACAGGAGTGCTGCCTGGGGCTCAGAGGGAGCCTCCTGGGGGCCAGTTTGTGCCCAGGGCTCCTGGTCCTGGCACCGGGCACCTCTGACAAGAGCCTGGCTCCGTCCTCTCTGCAGCCTCCCCTCAGGTATTTACAGACATGGATGAGATCCCCCTGGGCCTCCCCTTCTCCAGGCTGGGCAGTCCCAGCTCTCAGCCTCTCCTCTCAGGAGAACTGCTCCAGGCCCTCCATCATCTTGGTGGCCTCCCTTGGGCTCTGTTCAGTATGTCCAGGGCTCTCTTGTACTGGAGGGCCCAGAAGTGGACACATTGCTCCAGAATTGGCCTCACCAATGCTAAGTAGAGGGGAAGGATCACCTCTCTTGACCTGCTGGCAAAATTTTGCCTAATGTGACCAAGAATACAATTAGCCTTCTTAACAGCAAGGGCACATAGCTGGCTCACGTTCAACTTCTTGTCCACCAGGACTCCTAGCTTCTTTTCTGCAGAGCTGCTTTCCAGCTGGGTGGCCCTTCTTGTTAACTTCATGAGATTCCTGTCAGCCCACCTCTCCAGCCTGCGGGGTCCCTCTGGATGGCCGCGCAGCCCTCTGGTGAGTAAAGCTGCCTGAGCTCAGTTCCACAAGCAGGATTTCTGCACGTTGCTGTTAAAGCCACTTCCCCTCACAGTATTACACTTCCCCATTTGTAAGAGATATAACAGCACACGACTATCTTGCAGGCAGTGCTGGAAAGTAAATACGTTAATGACAGTGTCTATAAGGAAATTAGACAGACCACTGTCTTTATTTGGTATGGCAGTTTCCACATGCCAGTAAGAGACAAAAACCACATGCAAATCTTGAATATGAATCTTCAGTAACGCAATATTTAATTTTTGCTCATCTTCCCTATAACCCAAGTTTTAAATGTTCGTCACTTTTTATGACAGTTATAAACAATACACGAGTGACTATAAATGTCAGTGCTTATACACAGTGCAGTGAAAAACAGCTTGCCTGTTTTCAAACTAAGAAACTGTTTCCTTTAATACCAGCCATTCTGGTAATGACCATTTTTATAACATAAGCTGTTGGTTTTTTGCTTCCTCCTTTCAACTGTTCTGTCCTATGATACCTTCATTACTTGTTCCCAAAACAAGTCAAATGGTTAGCATCTGCCTCGAAAAGTTTGATATAGGGAAAAAAAGTCCACATAACCCAGAAAGAGAAGTGTCTATAGGATGGTAAACTCTTAGAGCTTGTGAAAGCTAGGGCCAGACGCAGCATCAGCTTAACGTTTTTGAGGCAAAGGATCAGGTACTGAACTGAAAATTGCTGTAGCTGGAAGTACTCCCTCCCCTGGACAAAGCACTTCGCTTTTTTGTGCTTCAGTGTAACCCGCTATAAAAGGGCTCATTTCTAATTCATCCTCTTTTACACGTTATTCTGAGATTTATAATTTGACAGCCTTGTATAAATATAGTATTTCATTTTAGTGAAGTACACATATAATAGTTAAAAGGTGTTTAATGATCCATTTCACTTGATATTAAAGAAAAGCCTTTAGAATTGTTTAGGCCTCTTGGTACTTTTAACAAAAATGGATTCGTATCTTGTTTGCCCTCGGACATAATTCCTGGCTTACATCGTTTAATAGTGTGTACTGAAAAAGAAATACCCCTCGATTTTGGGGGGTAAATGAACGTACTTGGATTTACACAAACAAATTACCATCAGTTTAAGTTTACTACTGCCTGAAAAGTGTCTTGCAAATACTTTTGACAGAAAGTAATTAGGAGCAACAAACAAAAGCTTCCTAAGGTTTCTGTGGAGTCAGTTACTCAAGGACTGGTTTCAAGTTGCAAGTAAAAATTTGGCACCATCCCTCGAATCGGCCACTAACGAAATTATCCTTTGTTTTGCAACCCATTTGGTAGCACAGATCCCTAGCAATCTCCAAGCGCTGGAGAGCACTGAAATTAGCCAGAACGCGCTTTCTGCTGGGGATGTGGTGTGAAAACACCACCATACCTATATATCCTGTACCCCTCATGGCAGGGGGGTGGATATACATGGTCTTTAAGGTCCCTTCCAACTCGAGGCGTTTCATGATATATGATACGTATCTGGGACCAGGTGATCTTTAGGTCCCTTCCAACCCAAACCATTCCGGGATCGGTTGGTGAGCCAGCGCCCCAGGCGAGGGAGCTCAGCACCCACACGAGCAGCCCCTTTGAGACGGCGGGGGCCGCCAGGGCTCGATGAGGCACGGTTTTAACGAAACCTGCTTCTGCGAGTGCTCGGGGGGGCGGATTTTTGAGGGCGAATTTTGACGGGGGAGGGAAAGAGGGGGGCAAAAGAGGTGGGCTGAAGCCATGAGGGGAGAAGGAAGGGGGTGCTGCCGGGCGCGCTTCCCGCCTGGCGCCTGCCCGTCCCCGCCCTTGAGGGGCGGCACCGGCCGCGGGTGCCCGCCCCGCCGCCTTTGTGCTCGGTGCCTGACGGCCGCCGCCGCCGCTCCCCGCCCGCTCCTTCCTTCTCTCCCCCTCCTTCCCGCTCCCCCTCCCCTCGCCCCCCAGCGCCGCTTCCCCCTGCCCTGCCTCGCTTCTCCTCGCCTCGCCCTGCCCGCCATGTCGCTGGGCGCCGGCCCCGAGGCGGGTTTCTCCAGCGAGGAGCTGCTGACCCTGCGCTTCCCCCTGCACCGCGCCTGCCGCGATGGGGACCTGCCCGCCTTGTGCGCGCTGCTCCAGAGCTCGCCCCGCTCCGACCTGGCCGCCGAGGACTCCTTCTACGGCTGGACGCCCATCCACTGGGCCGCGCACTTCGGCAAGGTGGGGCCCGGCCGGGGAAAGGGAAGGGGAGGAAGGGACGGGAAGGATGGAGGAGGAGGAGAGGGATGGCGCCGGCCCCACTCGCGCGCATCGCATCGCGGCGCCATCTTAGCCCCTTGCGCGCCCGGCCGGGAGGCGCCGCCGCCGCCGCCCCGCTCCCCTCAGGGCACGGCCGGGGCGAGGGGCGGCGGGCGGCGGCCACCCCCTCTAACCCCTTCCCTGCTCCCCGTGCCCCGTTGCTTTGTCTGCGGGGTCTTGTGGTGGTGGCCGTCGTCAGGCGCCGCACCTGGAGGCTGCTTTGTTGTGTGTGTGGCGGCCGCCTCGCCGGGACTGGGGCCGAAGATGCTCGTGCCCCTGGGGCAGCCCTCGGTGCGAAAAATAAACAGCGGTGTGCGGGAGGGGAGTTGACTGCCCTGCTGCTAGGCGGATAAAAACCGAAACGTGAAAAGCAGCCACGCTGAGCCGGAGGTGCCGTTTCTGGATGCCGCAGGCAGCTCCGTATTTAGGTGAAGGGTAGGGTTTACGCGGCCCGGGGTTTGCTTGGCCTGAAACCTCCGCCTTCAGCCCCGTGAGAACCGTACGTGATCCTTCTCAGCCCAGGGGCAGCGGCTGAAGCCTGCTAGATGAGGTTTCTGCTGCCATTACGAAAATAAATGAGTTTATAAATAGCCTTTATTGGATTGACACACTTAAATAGCTGTTAATTCCCATTTTCAGGAAGGGGCAAATGGGAAAATCTTTCTATCCGCATTTTTCCTAACCACCTTTCTTCGAGTTATCTTTAACTTCAAATCTGAAGATGGGTGGTATCTTAATTTCTTCACTTTACATATGCTTTGTCTATTTATAATGCTCTGAGTGTTCCAGCCTGTGCAGAATTCAGGCCTGGGGGTGTGCCTTTTTTTCCTCGGCGATGTCTGCTTTCTGATTTTTGAGGGCCTTTTGTTCTCGTTCTCCCTCCCGTTCACAATATATTTCTATTTATGTATTGATTGCCTGCCAGGGAAGGAAAATGAACGTACTTAGGCGGACATAATGCAAGTACATTAAGAGATGGGTTTTGTACAGTAAGTGATTTGATCTGTGGTACCCAACAAACATTTTAGAAACACAGCCGAGTAATCCTACAGTTTTAAAAAAACAACGCCACCACAACAAAAACACCCTTCTCTCTATTAAAAAGCTAATCTTCCGTGTTAGGAAACGGAGTACCATAAATTTTGTCCTGAAGCAAGCTCATACAAAATGTGAAGATACTGATGTGGCATTAAAGCTTTCTCTCTGTCTTGCATTTATGATTCCCGTTTCCTTTAACCATTATCATAGGAATTTTTGTGCGTGCATGTGGGAGTCTTGCTTTTGTCCTTCAAGCATGTGTTTTGTTTTGTTTTCCTTAAGTATTTTTAGCTTTCTACCAGCCATGCTAGGATATGAGAGTTCTTGTGCACGTTCTCTTCCCATCAAAGAGACTCTTGCAGAAAAAGCTGCTGAAGGGAACAATTCGGTTTGCAAGCAACTGTATTTGCTGTGTTTATTCTTAGGTATCCTCATCAAATTTGATTTTGTGTGTGCGCGTGTGGTTGCTTTTGCATGTGAAATGGGCGGGAGTGTTTTTCAAGTGAAATGAAACTTGTAAAGATGGCACAGGCTACAAATGTTTCGATATCACTTTGCATATATGTTTTTTTAAAAAGCTTTGTGGCAGAGGCTAGGCAGCTTCAACGTATGAAAGTCATCTGCACATTTTACAGTCATGTTAGGTAATGTTTTTCTTTGAGGCAGAGACTGTGCAACAGAATCCCAGAGTGGCCGAGGTGGGAAGGCAGCTCTGGAGGCCGCCTGCTCCAGCAGGGCCACCCAGCGCGGACTGCCCAGGACCACATCCAGGTGGCTTTTGAAGGTCTCCGAGGAGGAGACCCCCCACCATTCCAGTTCTCAGTCACCCTCACAGTGAAAAATGTGTTTGGGCGGAACCTCCTGTGTTTCAACACACTTGAAAAGTTGCGGGATTGTAACTGGATCTCAGACTTGACTTTGTGTTCATTTGCCGTAGTCATAAATCAACCTTTCACAAGCTAACAGGCGATTGCCAAAAGTGAAACAATAGCTGCTTTTAGTGGACATCCATATGCATGTCTTTATGTTCTTATTCACGTTTATTTTTTTTCAAATTAAGATTGATCATAATTGCAAATGGAAAGTTTTTCTGCCTCTTCAAGGATCAGGGTCTTACAACTTTAACTCCTAATGAACGTTTCAAAAATTAATGAGCAAGATTCGTTTGCTGTGGTGGCAGTTCTTTGTTGTGCTAGATATTGTATGATTTTCACTTGTTTTTTTTTGCCTGCAAGAAATTAAATGGCACCAGAACTTCATTGCTGTTCTGGTACAGGACACTTCAGCAGCATGGTCTATAAGACTCGAAGGGTTCTAACTGCATCTCTGTAGGAGACTGAAATGACAAAACTGATTTAGTTATTCTCGGAAGAAGTACGTGTGGAACAACTTGCCGTGAGCAAATCTAAAACAATTCCTACACATACACGTGCATGCGCAAAGAGGATCAGTCTAGGGTTGGTGACCTTCAGCAGTCTATGGATGTTTCTTCACTTCTTGCACAAGCTGGACCAGAGGAAAGCCCCCCTTACATCAAAGGGCAGTGCAAAGTCACTTATAAATGAAGCTGCGGAACTGCCTTCCTGTACGCAGTTGCCCTGCAATAGGGAAGTAGCAACAAAAGTGAAGTCCAATTGGAGATGAATATGCAAAAGATAATACAGCTTTTTATTGGGGAAATACTGATCTAATACTAGTCAACAAAAACATAGCGTCTCAAGACTAAAAGAAAAGACAGTATTTTTGAATAACCATATAGCTTACTATAAAACGTACCTGTAGACCTTACAAGTAATAATTAAAATACCAACAGTGCCCCTTTAAAATAGTAGGTAAGAACTCCTGGTTGCAATATCTGATGTTATGGTGACAGTATGGAACTCTGTCCATCCCCCACTTCCTTCCTCCCAGAAGACAGTACCGATCACAGACGGTAGCACATCCAAATTTACTTTGATTTAGTTGAATATCAGTGGTGGAGTTTCCATTTTCAGGGTATTCCCTCACTGCAGAGAAGCGCTTATATCCCGAGAAGTAAATTAATTCCCATTAGAGCTGCTGTGTTCAAATTAGAGTTAATTATATGGCGCCCTAAATTACACTGATGTTACGCAGATTTTTGAGAAGATGGGTCAGAATGTAAAACTGTTGAAAAGCTACCAGAGAGGTAGAAAATAAAGGGCTTGCGTTGAAAGAAAAAGTCACCGTCGATTCACTTTGTTTCATGCTTACCTTAATTTTGTTTTTCTCCTTAACTGCTCGCACGTGTATTTCTTGCTTCCTTTGTTTGTATCTACTGGTTTGTGCTCTTCTCCTACTCTTATTTTTTGACGTTTGAATGTTTACATTATAGGAAGCAAAACAGTAGTAAGTACATTCTGTTTCTTCTAGAACAAAAGTAGTGCAGATAAAGCACGCGTTTCTTCCTTGGTATTGTGCCAGCAGTGTGGCCTATATGGAGGCTTGTCCGTTGGCACCGTTAAATCGGTTTAACCTCCAATTTAGGTATAACGATACAGTGGGAAATATCTTCTGAAATGTTATTCGATGAAAGCGGCCTTGTGTGTCCTAATCTAAAGCATAAGTATTCTGGTGGGGTATCGTCCTTAGCTATGTTGCCTTTTTCTATCCACAGAGTAATTTACCTCATTTTTCAATAGCGTAGAAAGAAGCGGGCTTTTCTGACAGCCATGATGCAGAAGAACCCTGCTTCAGCTTTTAATGGGATGAAACGTTATCTTCGTTGCTAAAACCCCATGGGAGATGGAGAGGGGGAGATACAAGGGGGGGAAAAAATAAAACTTGGAAGTTAAAAATTTAAACACAAAGTCCACGGTGACAGATAGCCATTTTATAAGGCAGATTCAAGCAGTGCAAGACGACACGGGTGCACCAGTTCCAATACTTTTCCCCTTGCAATTGGCAAGTCTGTGTAACGAGGGAATTTGGTTCAGCCCAGTTTCTGTAGAGGAAATATTCTTTATTGAAGCTGCAGTGCTTTTCTGAAAGCATTTTAAATTAATTATATTGAAAGATTATTGTTTTAAAAACTGTCTGAATTTTGCTTGCAGTTATAGTAAAGAAACATCTAGGTATAGCTGGTGCTTTTTTTATCACATCACTTATTAATGATTACAGGAATGATTACAATTATTGGAAGTTATTAAGGGTTAACAGCAATATTGGGGTGCTAACTTGTAGACATGAAGGAAAGCCTTAAGGGTAGCAAATACAAAATTTATTTGGGTAATTTAGCATTGGAACTACAAACTACCTTACACCACTTTTACTGTATTTTTTAATGTGTGTAAATATATATATATATATATATATGCATTTTTTCTTCAGCAGACTTACTTGTTTGCTTTTGAAAAGATACTTTTTTCATTGGTAATGTTGAGATTTATGGAGCTAGAGCTGTTAGCATTGTGAAATTTCAGTTCCCGTCCCCCTTGGACACTTAATTTATGGTACGTTAATGGTACTTTTACGTCAGGTCCATTACTGTCCAAAAAAATGTGGTTTTGTATATTCTACAGGATAGAGTTCATATGTGTTTGTTTGAACTATACAGGGGAAAAATACAGCTGAAGTGCACAATGTATCTGAAAAACTAAGAGTGGTTGATCCTATTCATGTAACTCATCAACATCAGGAAGTTACAGATTAAAAAAAAAAAAAGAAGACATTGTACAGAGGCAGAGAAGAACACTGAAACTGTGATGTTCATGCCTCTATCCGTAATCAAGCTGCCAGCTTACTTTTTGATGCTTTTTCATCACTTCTTTATGAACAGATTATTCCCTAGCAGTCCAATAGCTAATAAACGTTTCCTTTAATTAACTATGTGAGACTGACCAGGAGATTTTAATTTTACGTAAAGCAATGCCCCGAGTCAGTGTGGAGTTTCTTTGTTTTACAGTTGCATGTGTGTGCCCCCCCCCCCCCCCCCGCGTTTGTTTTTTAACCACGATAAATGGAAGCCTAGACTAAACTGTTTGTTTTTTAGCATAGCGCGTTCCCTTTCCTGTCAACAAAAGGGCAATGTTACTGTGTGACAGGAAAGGAGCTGTGGTTTTTTGACTGTTTTTGAAAGTTGAGATCATCATGGCTGCGGTTTGCTCAGCTTCTGCAAATGTTATGTTGCGAACACTTAAATATAGTAGCTGGATATCGGATACTCCTGGTTAGTAGGATAGGAAAATAAGTCAGAATATGAAGTGACAAAATACTCTTTCGTTTTTTTTAAAGGAAAGAGCTTTGCTGGTTTTGGTATTGGCACAGACATGCATGCTGCTGGTTTTAACAGTTCTTCAGCTATAATAGGAAAACAGTGAACATAATGTATTTCATGTATAGATTTAGCATAGCAGTAATGATATTGGTTGTTAATAATCAGGGTCTGTCACTTTCAGAAAATATTAAAGAAATTCAAACTTTCTTGCATTTTCTGGTTTATCTCCCTCTGAACTCTCCTGAAAGTTCTCCTGAAAGTCTGTGTATCTCCTAACAACACTTTTGTTTTGGCAAACATTAGCTAATAATGTCTGTTTAGTATCATGTTTGCAGCTTTGCCAGATCAGAAACTTTCTGCCTAACAAAAGTGAGCCAAATAGCTCTTGTGGTTAACTCTGAGGGTATTATTTGTGCTCTCTTCCCCATCCCAAAAATAAATGTCAGAATTAAGTTTGGGGAATGAGAATTTAGTATTTCTCAGGTACAATCTGTGGCCAGGGGTGGCAGGAATAAGGAGGAAGGGGAAAATCCAGTGTTCATGTTCTCTCATGTTTTGTGTCCACTTAGTTTCGCTAGTAAGTTTAGCTTTTGGGGGTTTTATTTATTTAGCATGTGCTAATTGTGTCATAGCATATCTGTGTAACGTCTTTTGGGTTTTATTCCCTCATGTCTTTAAAGCTGGAGTGCCTAATACAGTTAGTAAGAGCCGGAGCTTCTGTAAATGCCAGTACAACACGTTTTGCTCAAACACCAGCCCACATTGCTGCTTTTGGAGGACATCCACAGTGCCTGAATTGGTTGATTCAAGTGGGGGCCAACATAAACAAACAGGTATGGTTTAATGTGTATTTCATGTCTGCATAATTTTGGAAGAAGTGTCTTGGTCCCTTTTTACAGTGTGTATGATCTTTACATTCACATACAGGTAAAATACTTTTAACATCCCCTGAAGTCAGGTAACTTAATTGTTGGGTACAGGGCTTTGCCGTTGTTGTAGAGGTAGGACTAATAATTTTCTTAAACCACTAAAGGTTTGGAGAACATTTGGTTTAGGTGCTGACATCTTTCTCCTTGAGCAAAATGATACCACGCTGCCCTGATGCTGGCAGCATTACCAAATGCTCTGGTATTTTAATGCATCATTAGGGGAAAGAAAGAGAGACTAGTGAGAAACATCTTACTTAATATGTAAGAATTAAAAAATGAGCCAGTGAATTTGCCACTATCTACAGGACCGTGAGACCTCTGTGGTCCTTGATGATTTAGCCATACGTCTAACTAGTAAAATCTAGTAAGACATGATTTATTTTAAGATGCATTTGGTTGCATACTTTTTTTCTTTCTTAGATTATTTCCAAAGCTTTTCTAGTAATTTCCTGCTAGTAGGTCAGAAACTTGACTAACAAAGAGAGAATGGGGGTGGTTTTTTGTTTTTGTTTTTAATTGATAGTTTACTGTTACCATGGGTATAGATATCAATTTATTTGGTAGTATAGAGTGCATTAATATAGTAAAAAAGCACGTAAAGGACTGTTACACTCTGGTATGGTAACAGAATCAAGTGCTTAAAAACATGCATTTGGAGAAAATGTTTCCAGTACTGAAGAATCTATTATGTGTGCTGTGCATACATAATGTGTTCGCTTACAACAGTACTTAAAAATAAGATTTATAATGTCCTATAAGAGTAATTATTATTAGAGCATATGCATTTACTAAAGCTGTAGTACAGCACAGCATCTGTAAAATCTGTTTTGTTAAACTTACATCATACTTTTCCTAAGGTATTTAATAGCCAGACTGTTTTAAATGCAGTAGAGTTAAGCTAAGACTGCTGAAGAACTTGAACTTTTGCCTTTCTAGAGTTGTTTATATATATATATTTTAAGTTATGCAAAAAAATAAGAAATGGGGAAGTTTGTGTTGAGTTTTCAGAAAAGAAGGCTGGTGCATTGAGAACAGCTGTGAGACACCAGGAGAATTATAGAAACAATGAAGGTGACTGGATGCAGAGGCTATAGATCGCATCTTCTCCTTGATACCTGACAAAAGTAACTTACACAATAAGTTATTGCTGCATAGTGGTAGAATCATCAGAAGAGAAAATACAAGAACTAGAAATGCATCTGGAGCACAGGTAAGAATGTAAAGAAACTGTGATTAGAGAGGAAACATGGCATGCACAGAATAAAGATGTACAGATATCTGCTAAATGAGAAGAGAAGAATGAATGAAAATGAATGAATGAGAAGAATGAAAGTTTCCTGCTAAGAGGATAAAGAGAAGAACTGACCAGTGAGGTTGAAATGGAGTTGAAGAACAAGCTTGCTCTCCTGGAACATCTAGTGGGTGAGGTTATAACGCAGAAGAAAGTGGTAGCTAGGCCCCAACAGAAGAGGAGAGGAGTGCAGAGATAACTCTCCATGGGCTGAGGGCAACATGCAGATGATTGTAGGGGAAAGCAGAAGGCAGCATGACATGCAGTTAAAAGTAGACTGGTAACTCATTCCATCTTAGAGAGGGCTAGTCTTAGTGACTAGCCAGTGACTCAGGAGTCTTTATTAATCTATGGCCTATCATGAGAGCAAATCTAAATAACAGGAAGACCTAGGAAGAATTCAAAAGGCAGATTTAGATACTGACAAGCAAAGGGTGCCAACATAGACAGTACTGAGAGCTGATGCTGTGGAACTCTTGTATGTTGTTAACAGTAGTATCAAACTACACTTGTGTAAAAACAATTTTTTGACCCCATAGAATATTAATTGAGCATACAGGAAGAGGTATTTTAGGTTTGGTTTGATAAAAGAAGAAATCTCTGGTTAATTAAAAATGACAGTTGAAACAAGAATAGCTCTTTAAGATGCAGATGGTCAGTCACACTGGTTTCACGTGCATGAGCACTCAAAGCTAGACAGCGTACCTTTGTGACACCTACAGCAAAACAACCCACAGATAACTTGGAACGTTTCACACACGAGTATGTAAAGCACAGTGCATGCTTTGCTCTCTCCTGTTCCTTCCAGTCGTTTATTGAATTGCAGTCAAAATCTACTATTCTTGTTTGATTTGCACTGCTTTATAAGTGATTCTAGTTTCTTATTTAATTTCCAAGCTCTTTCAGGTGATTATCTAGGGCTTCCACCCACACTTTTGAGCTTTTGGAGCACTATTTCCTGATGTGTATTTTGTTTATTCCTTCCAGCTCGCTGACTGATGCTGTACTTCAGACAGACATAGTCACTGGCTAATGCTTGTGTGAGGACAAGTGTTCCATGGACACTGGATACAAAACACATGCTGAGAAAGATCTGGGAATACTTGATATTTAAACTAGTAAAAGTTTCCTTCCAAACTGACTCCTGGTCACTGGCTACAGACTAACCAATCACCTCTGGAAAAAGAAAAGGATAGCTTCTGAAAAGGAATCTCCTCAAGTCTCTCAATCCTAATGTAAACCTCTGGTACTCAGTAGAACTTGCATACATGCTTTCTCATATCTGCCTGAGGTATTGTAGCCCCTGCTGCCTGCCCTGAAGTTTAGGAAAACATTAAAATGATTATTTCAGTGCTGGTGACAGTTGCCTGGGACCTTTCTCGGGCAGCAGCAATGAACGACAAATGCTGAAAGCTGCTTGTCCCAACTGTACCTTGCTCTCCAAAATAAATTCTGTGAGTATATATCCCATAATGTCCAGCCTTCTTGTATAACTGTATGTGCTGGCTAGAACCATCTTTTTTTTTTTTTCTTCCCCTGATTGGCAGGCAATTCTTACCCCCAGTCCCTCACCTCCACAAGGGTCACCATAAACATTCAGGGAAAGGCAAAGTGCCAAGCAATATTCCTGCCTGTTTTTACCTGCCACTGGGTGCAAGAGAAAGTCTTACTTCTTTTTATATTCCATGAACAGTGCCTACTAATAGTTCTTAATGTTGTGAGACAAGACCTGCATTTAGCTTCCTGCCTGCTTTAGTTCACTCTAACAGTGCAAAGCAATTACACTGCTACTTCCATGAAATTTTTGATGTTTTTATCCTTGTCACAATGCAGACTGATTCTGTGCTGCTGTGCATATTAGCATCAGATAATCATGAATTCTTCCTGATTAAAAAGCCTGTTGCTTCATTTAAATATATTTTCCATCTGACCTCAGCATATCAAATATTTCTACTATATGTTGCCTTCGTTGATTGGCCAAAAAAAAATAAAAAAATCCTTGGCCTGCCTTGAAGGGGAAGGATAAGAAATATTACATCCTTACAGGTGACGTTAACCTACTGTTCATTCCACCAGTTACCGTAATTTGGTAGTGATGGCAGACAGATTTAGGAGCGGTTAGACTACCCAAACTTGTAAGAACTGTAAACACACGAATATCCTTGGTGGGGAGGAAAAAAGATGCATTCCTTTTGTGTGATAGGTTGTCTAAAATATAAAACTACATGCATTTTGGACTAAAGCCAGATAAATAGAAATATTCCGTCATTTCTCATCTGTACCGAAAATCCAGAAGGAGAAACCATCATGAATTCAAAGCAAATTTTTAGTGAAGAATGAGGAAAAATGTTCCATCTTCTCCAGCTTCTACTTTCTAGCTTCAGAAAGGACAGAGCTCTAGGTCTAAGGAGTCTGAACGCTTTCTGGAAGTGTGAGCAGTTGATAGACTTTGACATTCAATCAGCTGAGTAAGGAATGGAGTTGGCTTTTATTTCTTGTTAGGTAAAATAATGCTGTGTCTTGGACATTGATACTAGAAGTATTGTACAAGCGCATACATAGTTAAAAGCCTTCAGTATAAATATTCATGGGGATGTTTTAAGAAGAAAATTTACAGGTAAGTAACTTTCAGATGAAAGAGGAATAAAAGTACCAGTGAGTGAGATTAATTGAATAGTAATCAGACACTTGGAGAAGGAAATAGGAAGTTTGCTCAAAATTGAACTGGAAGATCTTAAAGCCACCAGAAATGTGTATCTCAAAATTGAGGAAAAATGCTTCAGACTGAACTGGGTAAATACAAATATCTGAAAGGGGACTTGGACTAAGCAAAGAGAGAGATTTAATTCGTAGATGAAATGTCTGAGGCTAAGCAGCATAGTGACGAAATGCAAGCTGAGATTTACTGAAGAAGATTTAAGCCAAAGATATGAAAGACTCAGGCATGTAAATAAAAAGAATAAGGAAGGAAGAATGAGATACCTATTCAGTAAAATGAAATAGTCAAATGTAATCCAGCAATGACCCCAAGCTAAAAAAAAAAAAAAAAAAAAAGTGCCTTCGTCTTTGCAAAAGGAAAGTAGTGATCCTCCAGGGGAAAGGAGAAAGACATGGCTTGACAGTGGCAGTGAGTCGCAAAAAGTGACCGTGCCTGTGATGCCATGTGACATTTTGTCATCTACTTTGCAGCAGTGTACTTGGTCTTCACGAGAGCAAACAAACTTCTATTACCTTGAATGCTAAATTAATAAAATTGGGAAAACTCTCTTAATTGATTTTTCTGGTCATTTATTTGCTATGGGACTTGTAGATTGTGAGTCAAGTTTGGCATGTTGGAGCAGTGTTATGTAAGAAGGATAAATGGGATCCTGAAGTGTTTTGCTCTATTTATGAAAGACCAGTACAAGTTACTGATATTTCCTTTCCTGCAGTATCGTTGCAGAAGGGGTTATGTCAAACTCAAGTGCATATATGGGAACTGTGATCAATTGGCAGGTAGTGTCAGGGAATTCTTAGAGTCCTTCAAAGTAAAATAACTGGCGTTGGTCTTCCCAGCCAAAAAAAAAAAAAAAAAGCATATGGAAGAGGTGAAAATGAAAATGTGAATACATGAAAATGTGGTAATGTGCAAATTGAGCATAAAGCCAAGCAACCAAGGCACTATTCCCGGAAAAAACTTTTTTTTTTTTTTTTTCTGTTTAGTGCCATCTATTCCAATTGTTAAGTCTAAACAGAGCTGTGCTCAGTCTCATAGAGTACTTTATTTACCTCTATGGGTGATTTTGGATGTGTTAAAAAAAAATCATAAATTTCCAAGCCATTTTCAGTGGGAAATACCTCCTTTCACTCTAGATCATAACCCAAAGGGAATTCCTTTGTTTGCAGAGCTAGGAACCTATTTCAGATAAATGGAAGAGCAAATAGTTTTGGTCCTGTAGTAGAACTTCAAAAGATAACAATGAATGTTAGTGAAGATGGAAAATGAGGTGCCATAATTAAAAGGAATGCTATACAAATCTAAATTCATATATTCTGATCTCAAAGTATTTTCTAAATTCCTTAGCTTGCATGCTTTTCTGGGCCAGTGATTGAAAGAAGCGCTTCTCAAGACACGCGTTCTCTTCCTGAGATACTAACCCTTTTCCGGTTATTGGTGACATGCTGATTAACAGCTATAAGCTCAGCTTATTTTTATAATGCAGTGGTGAGGAGCTCTTTTGCAAAGGTCCTTTCTTACCCTTCTAACGTTTCCCTCAGCAGTGCTTTGTAATTCAGCTATCTAGATCTTAACTGGGCTAGATTTGTGGGTCTAGTAAAGATTGTTGTCATCTGTATCATGCATTGGCAAGATGAGCTAACTTGACCTAAACTGAACTTTATATTGATGATGAGCTTTTCAGTTAGGGATAGGGTTGTAAATACTAATGCTGAACAAAATTAAGAGGACAATCACTTCTTTTCTACACTTTCA
This sequence comes from Oxyura jamaicensis, assembly GCF_011077185.1. Taxonomy (NCBI): domain Eukaryota; kingdom Metazoa; phylum Chordata; class Aves; order Anseriformes; family Anatidae; genus Oxyura; species Oxyura jamaicensis. The sequence goes on along the minus strand of NC_048893.1, from coordinate 143,801,218 downwards.
TTTCTTTAACAGAAGAGGGGGGAATGGAAATAATAACAAAATGATGAATCGAAGACAGCTACTATGATGGGAAATGTATTATGCTATTAGGGAAATTCTGGATAAATTAGAGCCAGATGAGTTTCCATTTAGACAGTTAATAAAATTGTGTCCTCTATTCAACATGTCTGTCTTCCTGTAATTTCTAGAAAAGTTACAAATAAGAGGAATTACATAAAGTTCATTGAAAAGCAGTCTTCTATCCATCAGCTGCAGACAGCCATTTTGGAAGGAGTGTATGGCTCTTTCATAATCACTAAGGACTCCAAGGAGTTTTCTGCGTTTTTCTGTCTCCAAACTCTGTTGGCCTCAGCAATTTGCCTTAGTTTTATAAGGTAAAATGTGCTGTTCCCTGCTTAGGATGCTAGGTGTATCACTGTTTGGCTAAATATATGTCTTAAGCTATGGGAAACTTGCTTATCCTTAGAGAATTTGTAGCGTGTTATAAAAATACTTCACTGTAAAATAAAATTGGCAAATAGCAAATTGAGAGTATATGAAACATAATCCAAAATTAATCTTTGAGTTACATTTACATGGTCTAGAAAATGTGATTGCATTTCTCAGAAGCTTGGCAGACAATTTAAAGCACATTACCTTCAGTCAGGATGGTGGTAAGATCATATTGTGAATGTGTTCATATTTCAGATTTGAAGCGTAGCCAGAACTGCAGAGCTAAGTGTTGAACACCATTGTGTGTAAAGACTGTCAAGTCAGTAAAGGTGTTACGTTACTTTAATAGCTAGTGGTGATGTTTTAATAAAAGAAACAACAGAGAAGCAAGAATGAGGTACGCATGCTTAGACTGTTTAATGTCAGTGGAGCAGACAGTGAAGTCTATCCAAAATTTGGGGAGGACAGAAGGAGGATGGGGATGAAGGAGAAGCTTGCTGTGCAGTGGAAGCGTTGAGGACTGAAAAAACATAACCAAACTAACAACGCTGACTTGCTACCTCAAGGCCATGTTTCATTACGGATTCTTCTCTGTGATTCCTAATACCTTATTATTAATAATATCAATTAATAGTGATTAAAAATAAGTAATCATTAATATTATTAATAGTAGTTGTTTAATTGCAAGTCCTGAATTTCATGTGCATCCTGAGGTCATGATGCATGGAATTCACCTGCTGCTTACCAATTGCATTCATAATATTGTGTAGATTTTTCCCTGTTACCTGTGAAACCAGCTTGTAGAGAGGAGTTGCCTGAAAAACAAAATGCTTTTAATGGTTAACACTAATGGAATTTAAATGAATAAAAGTAGACAGAAAATAAAAGTATTTAGGACACATAAGTTAAATGTGCATGTCTCAGGAGAGATCTTGCCTGGCCTGTGAGTACTGGGCATGTTTATGTTACAGTAGAGTTAATCGTAGATACATCTCACCTGGAGGGTGTTTATTGTGCAATGCAGTACTGGGTAAGTGTGTCAGCGGGATTTGAAAGCAATATAGTCCCACAAACCTGGCTATAGTGCTTCTGAATTCAAGATGGCTTGCTCAGGGCAAGGTGCTGGGGAATGAAAATGCTAGGAAATAAATATTAGAGTAATTTGTTCCAGTAGTATGTATAGATCTCTTTTTTAACAAGTCTTGCTCCATATGATTTTGCTGATTACCTAGTTATTGACTGAAGGCATATGCAAGTCAGATGCCCTTATTGTTGTTCCTAAAAGTACATGAAAGCCTACTGCAAAATTTAAAATACTGATAAAGTACCTGATTTATTTGCTAGCTAATAAATGCTGCTTTTTTTATATATGTATATCTGCTTTCTTAATTAAAATGAGTAGTGTAAAAATAAGATTGTCTTCTGAAAGATTATGCTTGACAAAATGTAGTTTGTCTTTACAGGATTATGTTGGTGAAACTCCTATTCATAAAGCAGCACGGTCTGGTAGTGTGGATTCCATAAGTGCCCTTGTGGCTCACGGTGCGCAAATAGAGTAAGTGAGGTGTTTTTCTTTTGTCGTTGTTGATTGTTGTGTGTTTAGCTGACTAACTTAGACCAGTAAACATAGATACTAATATCAGAAAGAAAAATCAAAACAGCAGACACATGATTAAAGACAGCTAGACATGTTCAACTGTAATAAAGCCCAAGATGTTTTGCATGTCTAGTAAAGTTTATTTAACTGAAGTTGTACCAGTGTGCTACATTAGTATTGCATTTATATGTGATGTATTAAAAAATGCATCTCGCTCCTGTGAGATGGCCCCAAATAATACACTTTATCTAGCCTGTAGTTATTTTTACACTTAATTTACACCTTACACTGGTGAATAAATACAGAAAACAATGCAAAAGCAACATTATGTGCAAAATAGCATCTCACACACTCTTTGCAGTTAGTTTAATGCTGTTTGTTAGTGTATTGTGTATATTTGCCCTCTTAACTTTTTTCTTTAAAGGTTTATGTACTGCAAAAACATTCAGAAAATCTCACAAACTTTTGCAACTTACAGCATGGACAAAATGGATGCAGTTTTCACCTAGAAATGTTGAGTATAAGCTCTATGGCTTATAATAATGTAAATACTTTAGAACTTTGTTTTAATTAGAACTAGCCTTTTTTATCTTAAATGGTAACTAGTTACTGTATTTTAACCTGCAATGTGAAACTATTGAGTTGTAAGTCAAATAAGAGTCATGTAGTTAATTTCTTGTTTTACCCTTTGGTTTCCATCTTACTGTTTTTGTAATGCTGCCCTGATTAATATACCATAAAATTTAACTTTTTCAATGGTATCATAGAGTAGTCAGGAAATACAGAACCTTTAAAGTTAATAGAAATGAACAAATATGAGAGATTACTTCATAGAAAAAGTGCAGTGAGGTAACTCATGCAGCTGTCAAGGTCAGTTATTGACGAGTTCATGAAATCAGTTGTAAATTCATAAATTCCCGTTTTGCACTCACTTCCAGATGTTTTAAGATAAACTTGGTTTTAAATTTACTGTGGAATTGAGCAAACCTTAATTATCATCATCAATTAGTATGTAATCTTGTAATTTTTTCAGAAAGTTTCCAATCAAAAGAGAAGTTGCAGAAGTGCATAAACAGCATGAAATGAGTGACTTGAGTCTGATGTAAATGAAGAGAAAGTGTTACATCCGTAGAGATTCAAAATTAGGAGCTGAATGGCTGAGGTTGGAGATGTGGCTGCAACTTTAATTTATATACTTGAAATTTTGCTTTTTAAATGTTGTATTTGCAAGCTATAGTCAAAACACTTGGTATGTGTTTCCGGCCTTTTGACTTTTTTATCAATTTTAGGAACAGGAAATCACTTGAATTTGCAGTTTTCTAATTTTGAATTCCATCTGTGTTAGAGTAGGATAGACTAGTCACAATTTCTATAGGCCCTATCCTGTAAATGGCAAAGTAAGTGATGCCAATGCAATAGGCTTGTGGAGCAGCCCATGTTCCTCTTTAGGAGGGTAAAATTGGGTAAAAATCTGCCCCTGCCATCTGAGAGAGACAGTTAATTGACTGATTAGGGTGGAGGATTTATTCCATAGAATGTAGTGATCAGGCTCAGGATGTTAAATTAGGCCAAATCCATAGGTACAGTTCTGACATTGATTAACTTTGGATCATCTGGGCTTGAAAACTGGACCCATATCTCTAACGGTTACGTTGATTTCCTGATATTTGTAGAATCTTGAAAATGTAGTTTTGTCTCCTTTATTTTGTGGCTTCAATTAGAAGAAAAGGAGAGGGACATTTCCACATATTTTAATTCTAATTAATATATTTTAACTGAAATGGTCATTGACTGTATAGGGCAAAGGCAAGAGTTTTACTAAATAGAGAACTAAGCACTAACTTAAGACTGAAGTGCTGATCTCTATTGATGGTGAGCATGGCCTTTTTGTGGAGGTTAGATTTTTTAATACAATCTTGTCTATTTCTTCATACAGTTATGGTATCAAAATCTAGTTAACGTGAAGATGCAATGTCTCTTTTGACTGCAAATAGTCAAATATGCCACTTATCCCTGATATTTTATAGTATACATCAAGTATTGCCCCATCCCTTATAAAGTTCTATACAGAAAATAGAATAGGGATGCTAAGATTTCATTATTACACTAACGTTAGTAATCAGTAGTGTAATATTGCAAGAAAATTATTTCCTATTTATGAGCGATTATTCAAATACTGCTGTTAAAGTAAATTGGACTAGTGTAATCGTCAATATCAATGTCTGCCCTATTCCTACGTACTTCACTTGTTCGGTTATGTTGGAAGCCAAAGAATATTGACAGTGGTCCAGTAAGAATAAAAGTAATTGCCTCACTTGAATTGTTCTAGTTTACTTTATTTCAGGTTTGTTAGTGTATTGCTTTTGCAGAGAAATACAGTATGTTGCAGTCTCTAAATTTCATGAAGTTGTTGCATTGTTTTTCTAATTGATGAGAGAGAATTTGGGACTCTATTCCTGTGTAAATTTTTAGTAATATTAAAAATAATAATTGTACCCTAGTGAAAATATTTTGATTTTTTTGTGGTATTTACCTTCTCATTTTAGCTGAAGCATATTCTGTGCACAGTATGTCCTACAGCCATAAAAATGGTTGCTCCACTAACTATGGTATTCATGGACCCTTGAAGAGGGGGAAGCAGGTGGTCACAATGTCCTCATATGAGTGAAAAGGTTTGCTGTGTAACTGACTTTTTCATGTGGATAGTACCTTTTAAAGTATCCATAATAACTGCTGGATTTTCACTGAAACGGCATAATTAATGCAATTTATGTATGGTTAATTGTGTATTCTTTATAATGGTGACAAACAAGTGTCCACAGCTCTTTACAGGGAAAAGCCTTCTTGGTGCCATGTTTTGTTTTGCTCTTTTTACACTATTTTTGAAATGCTGGATATCATACAGTTTTAAAGATTGTATCTCAGCATGTATATAAATATAAAATTCACCTATAAACACAGGATACTGTTGAAAAAAAAAAAAAGGCAGATGCAGCTGTTAATTATACTAATTTTAACTTAATTCTCTCATTCCTTGGCTGTTTCGATGCAGTTCACTTGTGCATCATCATGTTCACCTCTTTCTGAATAAAAACCAGTTCACCTCTTTCTGAATAAAAAACAGTCCTTACCAGAAATCTTACAGTTTTTGGAGAAATCATTTTGTATACCATGATGGGATGCTGCAAGACCCTGAAGAGTTACTTTTCCATTCTGGTTTCTTATGCTCTAGTTGTCAGGTCTGGGGAAAGTAACTGACGTGCTGGAATAAATAACACCCATACATCTCTTTCTACCATATGACAGATTTTTATCGCGATGTTATAATTCTAGCTGAGGCAGATGTTTCAGCCACTTTCTTATTAAAGCTGTCTTGCATTTGTTTGAATACCTAAACTCACTCCTCCTTTAATGCCAGAAGCATCCGATCTGCGGTATGTAGTTTTGCAGCAAGAACTTTACTACCATTCTTTGACGATGGCTTAATTTTAATTCTTCTTCGCAAATTCATGTGTCATGAGCTACATTGTGATGTTTGTAAAAAAAGCATCCTTAACTTCATTTTACTTCTTCACAACAGCTCTTCATCCTTCACAACAGAAATCTAACATATTATTTTTTTTTAGTTCCTTTTGATTAGCCAACTGTAAAATTCTTGTCATACTTTTCTCTTTGAAGTGACATCTTTCATATTTTAATTATGACCACTCCTGTGATATCTCAGCTTTTGTTCTTCTCATTTGTACTTTTGCAACTGTACTTTCTGAAACTCATCCCTCTTTGGTGAACAGACAGAAGAATTTTGTGTAGATTTCTGGAGCATGAACAGCAGAAATCAGCTATTCCATTGCTACTTCTATCAGTTCCCCCTTTAGGGAAACTTACATGGCTTGTTCCCTGGAACGGTCTCAGGGTTTAGACATCTGCTCTGTTAGCCGAGTTGCACTTATTACTTGGAAGTAGGTAATGCTTCATCTTTCTGGTTTTCTTCCTGCTTTCTTAAAAACTTAGCAGAGACTTGCTATTTTTTTTAGCTCATGCTTTTGTTAGCTAGCTAACTTAGCTACCAAACTTTGATTATAGAACTGCAGCCTGTTTGTGTGGTGTTGGAATACTTCTGATGTCAAATGACATTACAGTGGCATCTCTTAACTTCAGTGTAGGAAAAGCAACATCCTACTGTCTTATGGTCCATAACCCCATCTTGAGAATAATACTTCTGATTCTCACTATTCTTTTATTTAGGAATAGCAGTTACGTACTGTTTCAACAGAATAGTTCTTATCTGTTAATTAGTATATTAATACTTACATGATCCGTGTGGTACTTGTCAAACTTAGGCTGCTTCATACAGTATTCTTTTTGCAAACCTGATTGCCAGCTCCCCATTCAGCTGTCAAACTTTTGGACTAACTACTGTTGCATTACTAGACAGGATGGTATAGCTAAGAAAAATGTGGCTGTTCTGTTTTCAGTATATATCAGAAACATTTTTAGGGCCTTCACCACAGTATTCATGTAATTACCATTCTGCAGTATGGAGGCCACAGGCTTGGGGTCTCTTTCTTCCTTTCCTGTCCTATATAAATTCATACAGAGAGGCAGAGTCAAAGTGTTTCATACATAACAGTACAGGTGAAATTCTGGTTCTTCTGAACAATAATTACAAATAAAGCTTGATAATTTCTTGTACATTTGGTTTCATACTCTTGTTGTTGTAGAAGAAGAATGATTTGTGACCATGAAACAAGGTTGTAGTTTGGGTTAGTTTCAAGGAAGGGTTTGGGAATATTGAAGCAGATCATACATCTATGGATAGCCGATAAACCAGAAAGTGGGAGAGGCTCAGTCTTGGAGGAAATCAGGATGGAAAAGGGTAGTTTTCATGGTTGAAGCTGTTCTGAGTAACTACAGGAAGCTGTGGCAAACTCAGTAGTTGCTGTTCCGTTTGAGAGTGGGTTAGTCTTAGTGGAGGTGGAATAACAACAGTAGTTGTTGACATAAGTTCAGAAATAGAAAAAAATGTGAGAGGTGGTACTTTTTTATGAGTAAAGTTAAATTCTTCATTAAAGCCGTGATATTTTGTGACCTTTCTGGAACATAAAGAGGACACAGGATATGGTCCAGCTTGATAGAGGAGCTTAGTCATTAGTGACAAGCCTTTGTGATTTATAACAGTGGTTTCTTGGCTTTTCTTCAGTCCAAAAAGAGATGGATAAGGAAAAATGAGGTGTTACCAAGACTTTAAAGTCTTTATAACTCAGATATCTGACAGGAAAGTTAAGATTTTTTGGGGGGTGAGTGATTTTCCTTTCCGACACTGTGCTTATGTTCACAGTGGAGCTTCCCTTCAGATAAGTTGTTTGTTTGTTTCTGTAAAATAAATTATTACTAGGTGCAGTTAAGTCAGGTGGAGAAGCCAGTGTTACTGAGTGGAACTTGGATGAAGCACATCATGTTAGGTACAGTGGAAGAAGCGAGGGTGCAGTCTATTCCCAAATACAATAGTCTGATTAGTTCTGATGGTTAGTCCTGACATGGTTGTGGTGATCTGCATGGATGCTGTGCTTGTTCTGCTGATACATTTTGACTGCAGAATTGTTAGAGCAAACAAGTTGCAATTAACTTCTGGTAGTAGGTGCATTGATTTGGGTTTCATTTGCTATTCTAGTTTGGGTCTTTTCAGTGGAGTTGATCATAGTTTAACTAGTGTCTTTGAATCTGGATAAAAACAAGGCAATTGTAGCGTGGCCCACGACATGTTCAGGTTGGTCAGAAACAGCTTTCTTAAATTGTGTGACTTGTGCTACAGGTTATGTGTTGGATTTCATTGCATGGAGCTTAGCAAGTCATGGAAGAGCTTTGGAAGCAATCACGTCGGGAGAACGTTACTATTCTGTTTCAGATCAATTCATTCTTTCTATTTTGCAAGATGTTTTCAATACCTGGTAGATAGACTTTCTTCAATTAAAAAAAAAAAAAAAGTTGAAAATACTCTGTGAAGCTCCTTTAAAGTGGTTTCATGCATGTCAGTAGTTTCTTAATCCAAAAGATCTTCCGTCTGCTTGAGTAAGAGGACAAAAAAATAAAATTTCATGTAACTTGAAAGACCATCTGATACATTTAGTCCTTTCAGTCTTGATTTTTCCCTCTTTTGGCACAAAAATACCTGTTTAAAATTAATTTACCTTTTTTCTTTAGTTTTCCCAAGCTCTTACTGTCCATGATTTTTATACTAAATCTCTTGAACTTGTTTTCTCCATTTGGCATGTTTGAAAGTAGCTTGCTTTTTTAATTTTTCAAGTTCTAGGTCAATTTCTCTCATCATTGCTTTTCAATTTATACATTCAAGAGAAATAAGGTGATTGTATTTGCTACCAGAGGCATCTTTGAGGAATCTGCATTACAAGACTGTTCATCTTTTCGATTCAGAGTTTACTCTGAACTTCTCTTTAATAGTCTTCCATAATGCTTTTCTCATTGTAAGCAACTTTGTCTGGAGTTCCTGGTCTGTGTCTAGAAACATACTAGTAGCAACAGCGATGGTTCTGATTTTCATAGTTTGCTGGCTAAATAACTCTTCTATTGTCTTGGGACTTAAAGTGGCTGCAATACTAAAAAGAAACTGGTTTGGAATTCATTGTTGCTAGTGATCTAGGAAATTTCTACTTCATTTTCATAGTGAAGGTCTTTTCTTCTATACAGTATTGCAAGCATGCTGTCATTTTAAGAGTTAGCATAGTCCTTAATACCTTTGTGAGTTGTGTTTAGGAATAATTTCTTACATAATCAAGTATAAATTTAAAAAATACTGTTGATTGCTGCTAACAGGCAAAGTCACATATTTCTTCAGATAAAAGTTTACTTGGAAATGTGAATCATTTCTACAAGAGATAATGAAAACCAAAGTCCTCTGCTTGAGGTCTTTCTTAAAGCAGTTAAATCAGAAACCAAATCAATAAATCGACATCTGATGGTGATGATTGTAGGATTTCTAATTTGCATACCGTGGTTAATGAATTCTTCCTTGTGCCAGTATTTGCTCAGTCGTGAGCAAATGTGTCTAATACACGTGAGAGCTCGTTACAGCTGCGTAGTTCTTCATGGACCTGGATACTGAGGTGAAAAAAGTGCCTTCACAAAGCAGAGCTTCTTTCTTTCCAGTACGCTCACCTTGTTATGATTTTGGAGGATGTTCTGAAAGTCTCTACCTTTGTTTTAAAAGGTCTAAAATAATTTCAGCTGCCACATGTTTTGTTGTGAAATAAAAACTTGGCACCAACTTGTGCGTTTGTAGATGCCCAGTATGTAATTCTAGCGTGATTTTTTGGTAGCTATCCCCAGCAGTGGCACACATCTGTTTAGTTAAGAAATTTTTTCTCTTGGTATCTTAAAAAAAAAAAAAAAATCAAAACTATTTTGCAACTTTTGTATTTGGACACCAAAGGGTTAAAACACTTAAAGTTTAGTATTTTAAAATCACTTTGCTGTAGAAATTTTAGATTAGTATACTGATGTTTATAGGAATTCTTTTCTCACTGTGGGCGTTTTCGTGTTCTGATCTCTTTTTTTCTTTCTCCTTTTGTTTTAATCCTTGTATCTGCTAATTTTTGTATAGGAATAGTTACTAATTCTTTTGAGATACAGCCTACTAAATTTAAAGTAATTGAAGCCATGAGTTGACTGGTAATTTTAATCCATTCTATATAAATTTCGGTGAAGAACTGACAAATTGGTTTCAGGATGAACGTAATAATGCTTTAAAGGCATAAAAGGCTTAGTATCTTGTTGTTAAGGTGGTCACATGAGAATGGCTTACATAATGAATAATGTGCTACAGCACTTTATGTATGTTAATGTAACTTTTAATCTTAATGTTGCCTGCAAATATGTGATCCCTTATGATTATAAGTTTCCTGTTTATGCACCATTGCCCGTTTAAATCAAACAGAAGATTCTGAAACTGTGAAAACTACACATGTCAATGTTTTACAGCTACGTAATTCGAATTGACTTGATTTTTTCAAGTAATCCTAGAAAGGGGGAGCATTCCATATAGAAACTGCTGAAACTGCCACAGGTGCTTCTCCGAAAACCTTACAGTTGTGGCATTGAATGTTCAGTATCGCTTCCTTTCTGCACACAAGGCATACTGTTGAGGTATTTGTTGCGGTGATTGGTTTTAATGCTAATCTAGGAATTCAGATATAGAATCTATAGATTTGCATGCTTTGCTTACCCTAATTTACAATTATCTACTTTTTTTTTATTTGTAAACTAACAATAGATAAGTTGAGATCAGTATTTTTTAACAGATATTACATTGATATACAAAAACTGTGGTTTATTTTCTTAGATTGTCGCATGGCATTAACAAAACACAGTGAGCTGTAGGTGATGTAATCACTTTAAAATTAGAGGATTTTTTACATATGAATGTTTTTTCAAAAAGATTGAATGTTGAATTTTTGTAGCAAACATTTGTTTTATTTTTCAAGGTATGTGACATTATAAGTGGAAGATTGAGTATTTCAAGTAGTACACATAGACACAGAAATGTACTTGATTTTTTTCTTACAATGAGTATAAAAATACAAACAACTAAAACAACTTAGAATTAAGTTTGTCTAAGTAAATTCAGTATAATTTATAAGTCAATGCAAGAAACACAAGTCTTTCTTTCTACAGATCCTTCTAAGAGTAATTTTTTTAGAGTTATCTTGAAGTAAATCTTTCTAACAAGAAGGTACAATTGAACAATTTTAAGTTAAATCTTTTGTACTTTCTGTACCTCAATCACAGTGGAATTATCTTCCATATTTGAGCTTGCCTCAGATTTTTTCCTTCCTTTAGTGAACTTCTCAAAGCAACAAATTGTGGTTAGATTGACATAATAAAAGTCTCCCTAAACTAAGGCTAAATTGAAAGTTAACTTTGTGTTTCTATATGCAAATCCTGTTTGGCCAGGATATTTATTTATTTATGAACAACAATTGAGTTGCACACACAGCCCTTTTAAAAGCATTTCAGAAGTAGGGAAGCATAAGCTTCAACAGTGTTGTCTTTATAGCTGCTTTAATTTGATACCAAGACTCTCAGATGAACTGGGCCTTTGAAATGGGAGTTGTGATGTCAACTGGAGGGAGAAAAACAAAATTAAAAAAATAAAAAGTCCTCTACATGCCGAAATTAGTCAGTTTTGAAGACTGCCTGTGGACATCTCTTGATGGATGAAGAAATACTGGGTTGTAAGAGTGTTGTTTAAGCACTATAGAAGGTATGTGAATAAATGTCTATACAAAAGTCAGAGTTTTAACTCTTAATAAACAGTGCGTGCTTGCGTGCTTTCAGTTCATTTGTAAAACACTTGTCACTACAGACTTCAAGTGTTAAATGTAATCTGTCAAGAAACCTCAAGGTCACCTACTTCTACTTCTCCATATTCAGATTTCCTTCAACTTCTCTCATGGACCTTTTCTATTTATAATAACTTTATAGTATGAAAATGTATCTTTCCAATTGTATTATTTTCTTTTGCTTTGGTGTTAGCATCCCATACTTCCATTCTTCAAGGAAAATACTACATCTTTATCATTCCCAGCTCCTGGATTTTTGTCTACAAAGAAGGCTGAGGGTAAATAACATCATGCTTTGTGATTCTAATTTATCTGCAGTAATAAGAGTTATATAAATACAATGAATAAACTATAAAGCAAAATGAAATATTGCCAAGTTATCTTAAGGGGACTCATTTGTTTTTCAAATATGAATGGAAAATCAAATGGAAATGATGCAAGGTTAGTGCTTTCTAAATGTAGAGTGAGTCAATTTTGTGACAACGAAAACTGCACTTAGTTCTGGGTAAGGTTAAGTCAGATTTTTCTCACTTTTGTCAATTCAACTCAACCCTTTATATATATTCCTGTCTGGAGCAGGTGCCAAAGAAAAAAAACAAAACCACACAGAATTGTCTTTTCAGAGGTATAGTTCTCAGTGTGCTTTCCTGAGCTTCTCCACCTGTTACTGTAGCTGGACTGACCTCCTTCAGAGACATCTATTTTTTTGGACTTGATTTACTGGAGAAGAGAGGGGGTTTGACGGTAAATAGGACAACCATTAGAAAATACTGTACTTAGTCAAAGAATGGTATTTAATAAAAGACTATCTAATTGTAAAACGCGTGTAACTTTTCAAGGCTTAGCCTGACTTTCTTTTCTTTAATAAGACTTTCTTCCATCCTTTCACATCTGATATCTACTTCATAAAAACATCTTTGGAAAATACCGGTCTGTGTAGCTTGTGACGTGCTTGGTCTTCTTTCAGCTAGGTAGCCTAGTTTTGAGAAAACGCCTAAAAGGAAATACAAGCTTGTTTTCAAGTGCAGTATCTTAAGGAAAAAAAAAAAAAATGAGAGAGAGAAGGGGGGAGAGAGAAAACCTGCAGAAAAGTTCCTTACTAAGTTATAAATTCTGAGTAATAGTTGGAGAAATAACACTGTCGTATTTGCAGTATGATGAGAAGGAATAAAAGGGCCGCTTACCTCAAGATTTAATATCAAATACTGTGTTCTCAGTTTCTTTGGTTATTTCAAGGTTAGGGTTAAAGTCAGCTCAAAACTAGTATTGAAAGGATCTTTAACTAAAAAAAAAAAAAAATCAAGGATGGGTGGAAAAGAAAATTTTTCAAGAAACATGAAATTTTGAGGTATTTCCATTCATCTTGTCCAAAGATTTGCATTTTCCACTGCTTTTCTTTCACAGCCCAAGTCCTGAAATGCGTTTTAGTTAAAGTACCCTTTATGTAATCAAATTGTTTTTGTAAGCAGCTGTGAGAAATGAAGGGATGTGTCTTTCAAGGGACATCTCTAATAATTGAGGCAGTTGACAATTTACTTAAATATAGTCATTACCTCTCTGAGTTCCCTATTTTTTTAATAATGCAGTCTGTGTCGTATATAGTCTGCTTAATATCCAAAAGAATCTTCAATTATTTCTCCTCTTTTTTCACCTGATAGTTTGCGTAATTGCAGTTCAAAATCAAGGACTGACATAGAGATAGATTGCGTGTAAGAGATTGAACTCCTTAAGTGTCTTATACGTGGTCAGTGCAGTGAACCATTTCTGTTTTCCTTTCTGTAATAAAGTCTGTTTACATTAACAGCTTTTATATTAGCTTATGGACCTAGCAGAGCTAGCTGCTTCGTTTCCAAACATTGGCGTCGTTTGAGGTAATTTGAGATTCAGCAGAAGCGTTCCCAGTTCCTTGTAACTGCTGCTGCAACAGCGGAGTACTACTCAAAGTCCAGATTTGTGCTTTTAAAGAATGGTGGAGTAGATGTCTGAGCCTTTTAATTCTTTCTAGTATTCCACTTCAGGGTTTCTAGAAAGGCTATATTAGACTGGATTTTTCTGTTATGCACTCAAAATCCTCACAGTGATGGCATTACTTCTTGTTTATTTAATTACGTATTTTGGAAACACTTCTTGATGAATTCATGTCATAAAGCCATTCCAATCTGGTAAAACTGTGATACCTGTTAAGGGCTTTATCCTTCCAGTTTATGTATGGGCTCATTGAGTTTGCCATTTTTTCTTGCGTTTATGATGAGCTAGTGTAGCATGGCTAGTTCTTTTAGCCATTTGTGTTCCCACTGGCAGATTTTTTTTTCCCTAGAGCTGGCTAAAAAAGCTGCTAAAGAAGTACAACATTATTTTTCTAGGTTGTTTTTTGAGAAAATTCAACCTAAAGTTTGTGCAATTTCTGTTGACTTCTGCTTTTCTCCTTCCTGAAAATACTGGAATACAAGCATGTGTAACTGAAATGTGAAAGGATTTGAAAGTCCTAGAATAATCAAGTTTCTATTAAATTCACGGAACTTGACAACTGAATGTAGAAGAATTCCTCGTATTATTATTCCTACTGAGAGAGAGGAGAAAGAACTTTACAGTTGTTTTCTCTTGAGTAGCAGTTGGCCAGTGAGTTCCTAGAGTCATCTACATCCCCTTTTATTTGATTTTACTTTATATTTTTTTCTTTTGTTTTTGCTACCTTCCAAAGTGAGTTCTTGTGAGATTGTTAGGTTAAGTTCAGACTCAGATTTTTAAGAGAGAAACTTCCAAACTCTTAGAATCAAGAATGTTATATCCAAGCTGCTTGAGCCTCTAGAAAATCTGTGCAATATTTCTAAAATACTTCCTTAGGACAAGTACTTTTTTGTTCGCCTGTTAGGAATAAGGCGTTTAAGAAGAAGTGGGGAGGGGAGAGATCTAAAAAAATCTTACTAAGTTGATTACGTATTGAAATCTGTCAGACATTCAGATCTCATTCTTTTGTTTCTGGGAAACAAACTTTCTCCAAATTTAGTACACGTAGCCTTACACTCTTGGGTCTTAGTTCATACATCTCCAAATGCCCCTTGCAGCTTATATCACCATTACTTTGGGAAATGGTGACTTAAAGTCTGTCTTCCAGTTAAATCTTACAGTCTATTTTTATGGCTTACAGTCCATTTTCCAAAGCAGTTATACTGTTCAATAATATTTGCTAAGTGGTAGAATTATTATTCGTTGGTGTTTTATTAAATTAGGTGTTCAGTCGACACCATATTGTTTTGGTCATCTTTTTATCTTTGCATATCTTCAATTTGCTCATGTAGATTTCTTTTATTGTCCTTTTTGGGCCAGCAAATTTAAAACAGATCAGACAGAATGGAGTTACTCACTTTGTTCAAAATCAATATTGAAATATTATATCCAGATTGCAACACAAATAAATTAGAACTGCCAGAAGAGCACTGAATGCTGGTTACCAGGAACCTCAACAGGCCATCTGGTGTAGTATTGGAAGGGATCGACTCTGTTTCACAAAATTTCTGACCTCATAGTCTGTTCTTAAAAAGGAGCAGGTGAAAAAACACTTTGGAGATTCAACAACCCTAACTAACTATATACTCTGAAACTTTCTCCCAGTGCCTTATTTAAAATATACTTAGCTCTTGTTAATCCCATTCATATACTGCCAGCACTCTTTGCAGCTGCCTGTTAGGTGTGTGAAGCTAGTATCTCCACCTTGAGATTTCATTTCTTTTGACCAAATAGTTTTTTCAGTCTTTTAAAGTCTTGCTTTCTGAGATGCTCTTTGCTGCTGTTCTCTGGATCTTCACTAGTAGTCCAAGTAGGTGATCACTTAGAGTAATTCTAAAATTGAATGAAATCACCCTTATCTTTCCTAGTTAATAACCTTTCTGATTCTGTAGTGTTTCAATTACCCTTCCAAGTCTTACATAATGTAGCTGTATTCATTTATGGAATAAGTCTTGCTGTAATAGTTACTAAAGACTTTTCTGGTCTTTCATTGTTATAGCAAATAAATTGCAATGTTCTAGGAAGTGAAGCTGAGCTTTGTTCCTTGTGTTCTTTGCATGAGCTGGATTGAGTTGTTTTCTACTTCGTATGAGTTACAACAGAGGAATCAGGTCTATTCATCTTCTGAATTCTCATTCTGTGGCTAGTCTCTTTCTGGATGTTTAAGTCTTAGACTTCAACTACTGCAGTATATACTGTAGTATGAACTACTGAAGCCAAGAAACAAAAATCCATGTTTCTGACGAGTTGGCTATGTTTGGAAAGGAGGGAAAAACTAGGAAAGATTCATTGGCATCTTTTGCTTCACAGTCTAGTTGTGTCATTTCTAGCCTTCTTGTTGCCAGTTCTCTGCGCTTCCTTATGACAGGATTCTGTATTTCTAAGCACAGACATACTGTATGTTGGTGTAAATACATGGCCTACAGCATTCTTGCAAATCAAACGTCCGCAAGTCTGTGTCTTACCTGGGTTCGTTTATAAGCTCCTTGACATACTAGGTTATTCAAAATCCTGTGCCATTTCTCTTGTACGTGGAAAGTCTTGGTTCAAATAACAAAGCAAGTCCCAACGCTTATGATGTCACACACTTTGAAATAAGAAACAAACCAGAAAAAAAAAAAACCTACAAGCAAAGCATAACTAAGTATAGCATTTTATCTTTTTTTTCTATGTATGTGTATGTTTTATTGTTAGGAGGAACAGTGATGTTGTTGTTACCTTAGAAACCAGAATGCCATGGACAATTGCCAAGTCATGTTAAGTTTGCTTTGAGTATTTGATCTTTTACTCAAGATATAGATTGCAAAATAAACTGCAGAAGATGGTAACATTCAAGGCTTAAATTAGTCTGAAGTTTACATAAAGATCAGGTCTTCAGACTATTTTAGAATAAAGCATTTTGAGAAGTTTAAATAGGAAGATGCTTTTTTAAGGCATATAGTGTATTGATTTTATTTTAAAGTGTTTTGTCTCCCAAATTTTGCTTAGAAGCCAGATATATGTGAGAAAAGTTAAGTTAGTTATAATACTAAGATTGATAACTAATTTCTTAATGGAAATTTGCTAAGTGTATGCTTTCTCTCATCGCCAACAGATAGATAGTCAGTAAGGGCAGCAGCAGCAGCCTGCTAGGTTGATGAATGAGTGTAATTCAGTTTCTTTGTATTGTACAGCTTGAGAAATGCCAGTGGCCTGACAGCAGCAGACCTTGCACATACCCAGGGCTTCCAAGAATGTGCCCAGTTTCTCTTGAACCTCCAGAACTGTCACCTGAATCGTTACTATAGCAATGGCACCTTAAATGGGGTTCATCAGAACGCAGGTCCCAATCCATTCAGTGGTGGGACAAGTCGAAAGAGATCCTTTGAAGATACGGAGTCTGCTGGAGTAAAGAAAGCTAGAACGGAAGGTGAGACATTAGAGGTAAAAGGGATGGGGTGATGGTGTTGCCAAGAAAGGAAAATAAACATTTTAAAGCCTTTCAGACTGGATGTTGAGTATTATTCACAAACTCACCAACATATTTAAACTACATATGAATACAAGAGGTAGGTAAATAAAGCTTTCCATCCTTTGAAGAATATACATATGCCTTAAGATCCCTGTTAGCGTCTTGGCATGTTCAGAAATTTCTATTTCCGGAGAGTTCTGCAGTTACATGATGCCAAGAATAACATGCAGAAGAGCAGCAGCTGAAATTAGCTTCTGTTCCTTCCTCAATTTCTTCTTGTTTTGGAGAGCAACATAATATTGCCTTAATTCACAAAGAAGCCTGGGTGTTCTGGTGGTAATTTTCCATTTCAGGATTCATTCACACTTCAGAAACTGTTTACTAGGCAAGATGGATGAAATAAATGTGATGCAAAAAAAAGTTTCTCAATTGATAAAGATTATATCTGTGACATTACGTGAGCATACATTGTATCTCCAGGGTTGTGTTCCAAAGGGAACGGATAAGTTACAGGAGGATGTCAGACTAGAATGAATCTTGAGGATTCATATTCAGCCTTGTATGATGAGGATAACGCTGCTTCCCCTGCCAGCCCTGATGGAGTAGTACCTTGCTTTGGTGGCTATACTAAGAAGTCTTTTTAAAATTTTATAAATACCTTGAATAACAGAGAGAATATCCTCTATTTCATGCTATGGTCATCCCATTAAACTCTTATTAAAAGGAATCCAGCATTCAGTATTCGAACCTTTGTTGTTCCTACAGCCAGCAGTGGGAGAAGGACTTGGCAGGTCATCACTGAAGACACTTCCATCAGTTAAAGTTTATGTTGGTCTTAACAGGTGTGGCTTCCAATAAGCTAAATAAAATGGGCTCAGCTGGTGCTTAATTCCAGTTATCAAGAGTGGAAATGAGGCCAAAGCAATGTTTTAAAACTGATGTAAATGACAATCAATGTAAATGACATCAATATTGTCTCTCTGTAGTATTTGCTTTAGTACTGACCATCCAGCCACCGTTTCAGCTATCCCAGAATCAGGCATTAACATGGGACTCCATGGCCAATCTTCATTAGGGTATGCTGCTTTATGTGGTTGGTCTAAACTAAATGCATTCTGGTGGAGAAGAGAGCCTGTGCTTAAATGGAAAGTGTTGTTGTTGTTGATGATGGTTTTTTTGTTTGTTTTTGAAGAGTTTTTCCTTCTGAATGTTCATAACCAGCGATCTCTTAGTTTCAGAAAATTCCTCCAATCTAGTCACGAGGTTGTGTTTCCCCTAAATGTGCAGGAGGGGCACTGGGCTAGCTATTTTTATGATACATGTTGCCAAGAAATAGCGGTATCTGCATTTCCTTTCAGCATAAACAGTTGCAGCTGCGGATGAGTTAGATGGGGCAAATAAACAAGATAGGTTTAAGTGAATGAGGTCTCCTAACCAATTCAGGAGATGCTTGAGAAGCAGTGTGGGTAATTTTT
This sequence comes from Oxyura jamaicensis, assembly GCF_011077185.1. Classification (NCBI taxonomy): domain Eukaryota; kingdom Metazoa; phylum Chordata; class Aves; order Anseriformes; family Anatidae; genus Oxyura; species Oxyura jamaicensis. The sequence goes on along the minus strand of NC_048893.1, from coordinate 143,782,900 downwards.
GAATTTTTTTTTTACAAGTATGATTTTTTAAGACCTTTGCAAGCATTTGCTTGAGGGTTTTTAGAGTAATTGAGAGGTACATCCAAACTGTTGAAAGTGAAGTTTCTGATCAGACGTGTCTGCCTTCAAAGGCATCAGCATCAGAAATATCTATCATATTAATGCAGAAAGTCTGTTGGAGTGGGAATGAGTCGCTGGTCTTGAGGCACCTTGTAAACAGTAAAGGTGAGTAAAGAGAAGTCATCAGTATATCTTTGTGCTTAGCTAGCCTTTTTGCAAAACGCTACCACTTTTGTGGCAATTTTACCCTTATCAAAGGCACGCTGTCCTATAGTCCTTTACTTTAAAGCTGTTTGCATGGGAGGTTCTGTGTTTTAAAGAGTGCAGGTGCCCTGTGTTTGCTGGGAGGGGTAGGGTACCCTGAATTACCCTGAATTAGAATAATCACTCCTTTGGACAAACCTATACAGGGTGCCTAGGCACAGCATGTGCCCCTTACAATGAGACCGTGAGCAGTAGAGCTGGGAGAAATACTTGAGCCGTGCTTTGTCCTAAAATACCTAAACCGGGCAGGGGGCAAGAGCTACGTACACACGATTTTGTTTATATGCACACACGTACATGCTATCAGGCACACAGTATTAAAACCCTTTGGCCTCAAAATTATGTGACACGGATACGCGATACACTGCGGTGGAAACGAATTACTCTCTTCTCTTGGAATATAGAAATGAGCACCTTACGCTGAATGTGACAAATATACATCTGTAGCCACTCCTGTTGCAAGACAGCATTCAGAATGCACACCAGATAGTTTTGACGTAGAAACATTAGCAGGGTTTTACGTCCATTCCAGCAACTTCTCCCTGCTTCCCAGGCTGCTTGGTGCACAGGGTCAAATGCAAAGGTGATGCACGCCGGGCCAACCGCTCGCAGGGGTGCATTTGTCTCAGTCCTTTCCCCATCCACCCAGCTCGTGGCCCTTGGCAGGCTGCCCTGCATGCTCCACGCAACGCTGGCTTGCTGTGCGCAAGAGGTGACCGACCCTATCAGCATCATGGCCCTCAGCATGCTCTTTGTGGGATGGGGACAGGGAACAGTGCTGGGTGTACCCTTGGATGTGCCAGCGGGGATCTGCACATCATATTCCTCTGGGTAGCTGCAGAAAACACCTTTTCCTTTCTGGTTTAGGGTGGTGTGAGGTTCGCTGATCCAAGAGCCCTGGTCTCCTTTAAGCCCTGTGTGAGCTCTTTGGCCCTGAAACACATTAGTAATTGCTGGAGGATCCTTACAAACAATTTGCTGAAATTTCTGTTGTGCCCAAGGTAGTGCAAGCTGACTCGCAGTCTACTAATGTAGCCCTTTAAAACATAATGCTGAGTGTATGCAGGGTACAGAAAGGTGTGTTAGTGTCAGTGTGAGAGCAGTGCAGGGTCTGCTGGGCTAGTAGCAGAGGAGTACCTCAGCTGGTAGCTAAAAGAACCAGTGCAGTCGAGCCCGTCTGGCTTGTTAAAGCATTTACCATAGCAGTCTAGCCACTTTTTGGCTTTATCAGAAAAGAGATCAGTTTGTTCAGCTCTTGAAGGGATCCCCGGAGCAGTCTTGCAGGGCCGGGGTGTGGATTTCTGGGAACTGGGAGCCAAGGAGGGAGCAGTCCCGGCTGGCCAGGCGGACGTCCTCTGGGATAGAGACTGCTTTTTATCCACTGGGCACACTGTAAAGCCTAAAGATGGATAACCTAAATTACTCTTTAGTCAACCCATTAGCACATCAGGCTAATAACTGCTTGATACACAGTTGCAAAGTCTGATAGGTGCTCTGGTAATTCTTCTCCATTTTGAGAGATAAAAATAAAAATGCAACTACTGAGCATTTGCTTATTGCACATCTGGAATCTCAAAACACGCCAGAAGCTTCCAAAAGCAAAAAATGAAGATGCATGGCCAGGCTGGATGGGGCTTTGGGCAACCTGGTCTGGTGGGAGGTGTTCCTGCCTGTGGCAGGGGGTTGGAACTGGGTAGGCTTTAAGGTCCCTTCCAACCCAAACCTTTCTGTGATTCCAAGATTTCTATGTAGAAAGTTTTTAATAACCAAAATACTCATCTGTTGGGTGAATACTCATCTGTTGGGTGAATCATGGTCTGAACTTTTGGGTAGACCTGTGCGGTGTCAAGAGTTGGACTTGATGATCCTTAAGGGTCCCTTCCAACTCAGGATATTCTATGATTCTATGATTCTATGAATTTTCAAGTGTGCCCCAGTGACTAAGCTTACCTCTTTTTTTCCAATCAGCTTACAGCTTTGATGGCTTGATACCAATGATGAATGGAGGAGTTGAGGACGATGCTGACAATATGCACGTTGACAGAGAGTTTGCTGTTGTATCAGGTGGGAGTGGACAGTTTCCTGTTAACTACAACAACATTCAAATGGTTGAAGACACCAAACAACAGGAGAGTAGTTCTGTTGGACCAAAAGAAATTGAAATATACACTGTTTCTGCAATGCAAACGCCTTGTCGTTGCAAGAACCAATATGCATTTTATTTTTAAGTTTAAGACTTAATCCTTTACTTTTGCACATTGTCATCTAGAGTCTCGAAAACTATTGTATTGCTGTAACGCCCACTATTCTGGGGTTTTAGTGGGTATCTAAAATTAGCTGTTTCATGACAAATACTGTAATGGTGAAAGAGAAGGTTTGTTAGTAGTTCTCAGATAAACAGAAATCGAGAATGGCTGTTTCACTTTTAACTTAAGGCTTGTATTATGTTGTGCCTTGCTTTTAGTTGCTATGATTTCAGGTTAAAGAAAATTCAGAAACAATTTAAATGAATCATTTCATTTCCATTAAATAGATTTAATTGCTAATAAGACTTGATAGGGAAACATTGTAGCACTTATATAGCTTTGACAGTAATATAACAACTAAACTATATTCAAAACAGTTCAAAAAAACGCTATACAGAATAGTCTAGACATACGTAGTGTGCTGAAAATTTATTCAGACAGCAATATAAGTGCAGGATCCTGCCATGAGCAAATCTGTGGTTTTTAATGCAAATCAAAAGCTGCATATTGCTGGTCTTAAAGTGGTATTTGGAACTAAAGTACCTTGGAAAATTGTTTGGACTTTGTACGTTGATCTTCATGAAACAGTCATCATGTTAGCAGTGTTAGCGAATGTTAATGGTCTCAGATTTTTTCAGGGCTGCTGAATCAAGACGCTTTTGGTAACCCCGGGGTGTTTATAGAGTTACTATTATAGTGCGTTATCATTATATTGAGAAATGAATTTCTTAGTGCGTTCTGTGATAAAAATGTTTATGCTTTGTACCACAGATCAGATTTGCCAAAGGGAATGATAACGGATAGATATTTTAATATATATTAGAAGTAATATATATACATATATATACAGTCAGTACTTAAAAAGTAGATTATGATATTTTCCAGTGATAATTACCAAGTGTTCTTATTTATGGAAAAATGATTGTCTTTCATAGCTATTCTCTATTACTATAGGTGCTAATTTTTAACAAGTAGTAACATCCTATAATTATCACTTGAATTATTCATTACCTACTTTTGCATATTAACTAACAGTAGTGCCATTTTTATTAAATTTGATTTGGCAAAGCCAGCCTATAAGGGTTTATTTTTAAACAGTTAACATTTTGCACTTTTCAGTTAATAAACACTATCTGAAATTGCTTCTGTGCGTTTTCATCACTGAAGTATTAGCCTCGATGTCTTGATGGGTTTGGGTGCTTTTTTTTCACTTTCAGTGAGAGTTTGTGGTTAGCGAGTTGAGTTGATGTGGTTATTTTAACTCATGTAGGGATGAACCAGGAAATTCCGGTTAGTATATCACCGAGTTACAAAACTAACACATCTCTTGGCCTTGTGTATTGCTGTATGTGAAGTATCAGTATCGTAATCCATATTCCAGATCATATCCATGCGAAGGACTAATAGAGAACCAGAGCTTCTGGTTCTTCCTTGTCAAACAGTGGTACTCATAATCCATCACTTAAACAAAAGCCAAACGTTTTATAATCGTGGAAAGTCACCCACAGACTAACTTATGGGCTTGATTTGGAAATACAGAGTAAATACAGCCCTGTTTTGCACATGGGTTTATGCATTCCTGTATACGCAAACATATGTGCGCATATCCGAGCACAAGAACAATGTAAAATCTTTACATGTCACCTTAGAGGTCTGTACTTCTACGTTTGCCTTGCTAATCTTCACCAATATAGATGTACCTTTTAAACATCCTTTACTAGTAGGCATTTTTAAGGCAGAATATATCATGCAGCTTTTGAGCTACTACTTTTGAGTACCACTGCAAAAAAATACATTTCAGACACACTGCTGAAATCTGTTAATGGAAATAATAATTATTGTACTAATTACTAAATTCAAAGGAGAAATTGCTTTAAAACAGTTGTCTCTTTTTTTGCATGCACATTTTTAGAACTTTGTTTCCTGCCATTAACCTTTTTTAGTCTTCTGTGCACTCTGCTGTTGCTATTGTATGGCCTTTTGCATGTGGATTGTACAGATGTTATTATAAACTCATTAAATATAAACCTGCTTACGATCTTATCTAGCAGGCTGCTAGATAAACTGAAGTACTTTCTGAATAAAGGAACTTTGAAACATTTTATGTTAGCCTCCCAGCATAATATTTCTTTTTTGTTGGCCTACTTCGGAGTATACCATGCTGTGGGAGTGACCACTGAAAAGAAAAAAAAAAAAAAAAAAAAAAGAGAGAGACAGAGATTAATTATTACTGAAAATAAAATAAAATAAACAACCCATCACCCTCTCGCAGATACTCAGTTTTTGTACATATATAATCTTTTATCCCAAGAGGGCATTGCATTTAGGATGGAAAGAAGCCTTTTATTCCACCTTTCAAAATGCTGTCCAGAATGCTGCCTGCTACACTTGTTTCATAGAGTTAAATGAAATCATTTCTGAGCAATTCACCTTGTCTTTGAAAGATTAATACGAGTATATTTGCACATTGAACGTAGATAGATATTTCGACATCACGATCCATGGCTCAAGCTTAGTGATCAGCTCTCCTTACTTTGAACTACCTGTGTTGTTACAAATGAAGAGAGGGTAGATTTATTTACAAAGCTGTGTATGGAATCGTTTTTAAAACCAGTGGAGTATAGTGGAGACATTTTGATGTATTTCGATTTATTCTTAATTTTTGGTGACAGGTGTATTTCTTAATGCAGATATGAATAGCAGTAGCTCCATATTGAATGCACTGACAAATGGATGTGCCATCAATGGACATTTGGATTTCACCGCCGCACAGCAGCTCAGTGGGATGGATACCAGGCGTGACGAGTGTTTAACAATCACACCTAACGGGATCATTCCTGGGATAACTTCTCCCGGTAGGCATCGAATTCATACCGCCAGTAATGGCACCGAGGAGCCGGAAAAGGCCATGAATAATCCCACTGATATGTGTGGGTCTCTTCATCTGAATGGAAGCCCGAGCAGCTGCGTCTCTAACCGGCCCTCGTGGGTGGAAGACCCTGGAGATACTTTGCACTATGGACACTACCATGGTTTTGGGGATACTGCTGAAAGCATCCCCGAGCTTAGTAGTGTTGTTGAGCATTCCAATTCTGTCAAAGTTGAACAGAGGTATGACAATACTGTCTTAGGCACAATGTATTTGTACCATGGTTCCTAGATCGATGACCTTTGTATCAAATGCATATTGAAATTGCTACCAAATGAATCTGGGGGGACAAAATCCTCACATAGCATTAAATTTGAAGATTGCAACTTATTGCTATTTTTACACTTTGTTTATATGAAAAGTAAACCTTTAATTTGACAGCCTTATACAATAGTTGTAGTTTGTTGCATGTATGGGGCTTATTTAGTGATAAATTAGGTGCTGTTATGATGGAATGGTTATTATTTTCATTTTTTATGGAATGTTCTGGTTTTGTATTTTTTTATTTCTCAGCTTGTGAACACTATCCTTCCCTTTTTAGAGCTGTTTCCCCTTTTATTAAAACAATGTTTAAATGAATTTTGTGAAGAAAATGTTACATATGTGCATACTTAGAAGTAAAGATTTTCCTTTTCCCTATCTTCTGCTGAAGCTATGGTAGCAATATCAATGCCAGCTATCACTATGCAAGGTTGAAAAGTGGCAATCTTACGGAGCTTCTCTGACTTTACGGTTTTGTACGTTTGTTCAGTATAATTAGATGTTCATCTTTACATTTTTTGAGCAAGTTGTTTAAAAATGCAGAGACAAAATTTGGAAAAAGTTAAACATTAACTTTTCCGTAGCATAGGAGTGCTTTTTGTTGTTGTGGGGCTCTTTGCATTATAGAGTGGGAAGGTGGGTTGCCTTTGTTCAGTCGCAGTTGGGTGTGCCTCAGGTTAGTTCTGAATTTGTGGCATCTTCCTTTTGCTTCTCTTCTTTACGTGTATGCTTGATATTTTACCATAGCTCAGAGACTGGAGGCATGTTGGCACTGTTCCGCTTTGTATGCCGTTTAAAATTACTGTTACTTGTTAGAGAATTTGCCAGGTCAAAATATTTGAGTTTGACTGTCTTGGATATACATTTACTGTCCTTTTTTTAACATGCTTTGAAAATGTAATGTTGTGTACTCTGGGCTATGCTCATGGATATACATTGTATTTAAAGCTTAATACACAAATCAAAATTCATATAAGTGCACTATACGAGCACTAATAATATAAGTTGCTGCTTTGTGATATGATAAATGAAGAGTGGATGGGAAGAATATGGTAAACGAGATAAGCCCTCTGAATTGTGTTGATTTTTTGTTTGTTTTGTTTAAAAAGGGACCTTTACAAATTGGATTTAAAAATAAACATATTACATTGTATCTGAATGCTGTGTTTAGACGTTATATTTTTGTTGGCAATTTGAGCAAGTCCTTAGTAGCTTTTAAATCATGTTTCTCCGTGATCTTTCTCAGGGCAACTGTAGAACTGCTTAATTTTGTCACTGTGTGGAAGCAAATGTGAACAACTTGAGTAAATTGTCCTTGACTGAATCACAGAAACACACACAAGATATTCTGACTGTAAAGGTTGTATCAGCCCTGCACTGCAAAAATAGGTTAAAAGCACTGGCTGTCTGATTTTCCTGGAAACTGTACCTCTCCCTTGAACATTTTTACATGAAATGGTACAGACTGCAGAGAAGTCAATATTTTAAATGCCCTTTACACTCCGTGTGGTTCACTACACAACACCTGCAGTGTATTCAGATGGAGAGCTGCATTCTTGCTGAGCTGCACTGGTAGGAAAATTGACCGGGCATTTTGCAGATTGTTGGCCAGACCAGCAAAACTCCTCGGTGCCTTCTGGAGACAAACAAGATGATTAAGGAAAGGTGAATCCCACCTGAGACAAGCTATTTCTGGCATGCATGTAACTACTTGCATGTGCTTGAAGAACTGCATCCCGGCTGTGTTCTTAGATTTAATTTGCTGATGTAGTGCCTGGAGGCACGTGCTGTTGCCATCAGGCTAACACAAGACATTAGCTTAAATTTGTTGTTGTGCTTGGTTTGTTTTTTTGTTGTTTGTTTGTTTTTAGTATTTACAGAGCTTGTTGCATGTGCTTTTTTGTTTTTCAAATAAAGCATCTTAGAGTAATTATAATCACTGTCATCTTAAGTACTTAGCTATAAACTGATTCCTCAAGGATTTTCTTTGGGTATCAACTAAGTTTGCATGTGTCTGTTCACATGTTAAAATTTTAGGTACATGACTCTAACATTACAAGATTTGTAGCCTGTAAGACACGGTCTTTAGAACTGTGTACACTCGGGTTTCACTTACTTGCTTTTCATGTCTCTTCACCTTAAAATACTTTGGAAGACGGCGGTGTTTCAAATTCAAAGAGAAGGCTTGCAGCTTTATTTGGACAAGCACTTCTTGTGAATTCATCTGTGTGTGTGTGTGTTCAGCCACACGCTAGTAGACAGACAGATCTCAAGGTGTGGATCTGTTGCCAGGCACAATGGAAGCTAAGTATTAAATTCTAATTAAGTGCAGAAGACCAGTGAAGACCATAGGACGTAGACGTGCTGTGTGGGTTTGCTAGGTAGCTTCCATTACTGGTAATGTTGCAAAAGGCAGAAGTCTGTGACAGTATGCTCTCAGACATGAGCTGAGATGTAGAGTTCTTTAAACACAAAAAAACTATAAGAGTTCTGAGACTGCCTTTTTTACAGGTGCTTTTTGAGACAATATCAGAGGCCAACCAAAATCTTGTTTTTAAATTGTTCCATAAATTTTTAGTAGAACGTGAAATAGGGAGTCATCAAATCACAGCAGGGCTGAGGTTGGCAGATCCAGAGGCATGACTAGAGTACTGTTACAAACCCATAGCACCCTCTGGAATTTACTGTTTTTCGACTTGTAATTTCAAGTGTATGCAGGCAATGAACCTGTAAGAGTAATGAAGTTAACAGACCCAATTACACCACTGGCAGGAGAGGAGTTACTAGATTAAGAAGTTATACTGTCAAGTGTGGACTTAGTTGTAGCAGGTATAATCATGTCTTTCTACATTTAATCAATGACGACACAGAGACGTTATTTTAAAATATCTTGCTGTTAAAATGCTGAGGACTTTTCTGGTTTCGCTTCATTAAACCAGCTGAAAAGCCTGGTAGGGCTCACAGGCCCTCTTCAGGCCTGCATGTTGAAGTTTCAGATGCTGTTAACAGAGTCACAGAATCATGGAATGTCCTGAGTTGGAAGGGACCCACGATGACCATCGAGGCCAACTCCTGGCACCACACAGGACCACCCAAAAATCATCCCATGTGTCTGAGAGCATTGTCCAAATGCTCCTTGAACTCTGACAGGCTCGGTGCTCTGACCACTGCCCTGGGCAGCCTGTCCCGGTGCCTGACCACCTCTGGGTGCAGAACCTTTCCCTAACCCCCAGCCTGACCCTCCCCTGTCCCAGCTCCATGCCGTTCCCTCGGGTCCTGTCACTGTCCCCAGAGAGCAGAGCTCAGCGCCTGCCCCTCCGCTCCCCTCGTGAGGGAGCTGCAGGCCGCCATGAGGCCTCCCCTCAGCCTGCTCTGCTCGGGGCTGAGCAAACCAAGGGACTTCAGCCGCTCCTCATATGTCTTCCCCTCTAGACCCTTTCAAGGCTTTTATCAGCTGAACATTGTTTTAAGTGATACTTTGCCTTAGCATTATTTTGGTTCTGGGAATGGTTCTCTGATCTAAAGTCTACTTTCTAGCTATCTAATTTCACCTAGACTTAATGCCATTGCCCTTCCATGTATTTCATATGGAATGCACTGACTGGTTACCGTCAGCATCCTCCTGGTTGCCCCCTTTACTGAGGTTTGATTTAGTGTGAAATTTCAGTTGATTTTTTTTCCAGTTTATATAGACGTTTTTGCCCTAATTCTCCCCAAATGTAACTGCTCTCCTGTTTTGTTTTTCTGCCCATCTGCAAAGTTTGGGCAGACATATAAATAATTATAGATTCAGGCAGTAGTTTGATACGGAAAATTTCTGACCAAGTAGTTTATGTTTGGCAAGGTTGGAAGAGAAAAACGGTTCTTTTGAGGGAGTTATGGACAACTTTAAATACTGTTGCAGCCTTTAATATTTTTAAAGCTTTAGCCCATGCTTACAGATAAAATATTCGTCTAGAGTTCTAAAAGTTGTGAAAGAAGGCTATAATTTGAAACACAACTATCAGATTAGATGCCACTCAGCTTTGAGACACATTGCAAAGGATTTCAGACCCTGTAAAGTTTTCTAAATGTTGTTCTTGCACCTGATTGTAGTCGGATCTTGACCCCTGTTCAGATTCACATTCCTTGAGCTAGCAAAAGATTCTGAGTCTATTTTATTAAACTTATTCAACAAACTATCCTTCTGCAGTCTGAAGTGGTACCCCAGTTTAATATTTACAGTTAAGCGACAAATCAATAAGGAGTTTCCACCATTCAGGTCACAAATGTTAACACATCTGAAAGAGCTACCTCATAAACATCAAAGTACGTCCTGAGCACAAAACAGACCTAGAATTATGTCTTGAGGCAAAGTTACAGCTAAAACAAAATTTCTTGATGCTCCAAGGAGCAAGTCCTGGGTGCCTTGGTTTGGAGGCTGGTGAGCTGGGGATGGAAGAAGAGATGGTAGTGGAAGAAGGCACCCCAGGAGCACCTTACCTGCTTGCTGCCACTGGCCTGGGGAACGCAGATCCACAGGGCAGGAAAGCTTTGAGTCCCAGCCCAACCAAGAAAAGAAAAGGAGGCTTGTGTGAGTAAGGTTTGCTATTCCTGGCAATTGGGAACTACATTTCTGCCACACTGCTTAATGACTCCCAGATATTTCACACCTTCCATTCCCTGAGCTTTCTGTCTGAAAACAGTGACAAGACACACACTGCTGGTTTCAGACAAAAAAAAAAAAAAAAAAAAAAAAAAAAAAAAAAAAAAA
>NC_048893.1:143738596-143772287 GCF_011077185.1 Oxyura jamaicensis | reverse complement strand
TGTTTAAAAAAAAAAAAAAAAAAAAAAAAAAAAAAAAAAAAAAACAATAGTTCATAGCAGTACCTGACACTTGGAGTATTGGAGTATGTAAGTCTTGCCAAATGAAAATCATATGCTTTCTCTACATAGCACCTGCCCCAAAAAGCATAATGAATGCTACCTGTAGGATGACGGTAAAAAGTAGCCATCCTCTCTCTCCAGAAAGCCCCAGTGGTAATGAGTAGCTTTATTTTGGTGCTGTGTGACTCCATTGCACATGCCATTCCCACATGCCATTCTTCACGGCCATTCCCAGGTCAGCAGGAACCAGCCCCGTTACCTGTAGTGCTGGCAGCAGCGCCACGCGCTCGGCACGATGCTTGGTCCCCAGAGCCATCACTACCCTGATCAGTGCTACACAAGGAAAATGAACACTGAGAGAAATATTAAGTTGCATAGCATCAGTCATATTTCTTCTTGCCAGGCTGCAATCATAGGTTAAAGAAGAAAAACACATTATTCTGGATGTCTCGTCCTGCAAAGGCAGGATGTAATCTTACTACAGAGGAAGGAACACATGAACACCGCTCTTCTCTTGACGCTACTGAAAGGTCAAGCATTGTTTGCAGGTGCTCGCTGGCAGCTCGGTCACATCAAACACACGTGTGCCTTCCTGTGACTACTGCAAAATTTAATGGCATCTGCAGTTTTTGCCAGGTTTCATTCTGGGGAGGAGGTTGGGAGTTGTTTTTATTTTACTCTCATTATTTCTAGAAGGTGTCGGGAGCTGGATTGGATCCTCAGCAACATTTGACACATAGCTTGGCATCCCCGTCTTCTCTTTTTTATATTTGACACATTGTACAGTACAGCATATTTTATAAGAATTAGTACCAAGAAGACAAAACATAAAGATCAGGTAGGTACTCAGTGTAACAAGAAACAAACAAAAGTATAAGCATGATGCAGATAAACACTTCTTTCAATGGTAGCTCCTGGGTAGTTCAAGTAACACTCCAAACAACAAGATATCAATGCAACAGCAACACAAACAATAAGATAGCCAACTAGAAAGTTCTGTAAATTAAAGTAAATGTAAAACCTTCAGGATTTTGTTATATATAATGCAGCAGATAAAATGCCTAGGAATTTATTTATTGGGCTGCATTCATAATTAATGTTTCAAATCTGCATTTTCAGCTGAAATTCTAGTAGGGATAAATCATGGAAGTGTCTTCCTTTCCCTGACAGATTGAGCACTGTCATTCTAGAGCCTGTCACCATTTGCCAGATGGATTTTCACTCTCCGTCTTGGAGCATCATCCTGCAAAGGTACAGATTGGCTCTGCTGACAGTAGCCAAGTGCAACATTTGTGTAAAGAATTTATTGTCACATAGGTGGAGGGGATGATGGCTTTTTTGAATGCATAGCAGTTCTTCTGTTGTGTGTACAAGCAGTGCTGCCTCCATCAATAAACATCACTGTCCTGTGGCTTCTGGTAGGTGGCACTTTTACAGGAGAAATACTCCAGCCAGCATATTGGAGCTTGGTGCTTGGTCACGTTGTGGCTCTAGACCAGACAGCTTCCCAAAAACAGCGAGGGCGAGGGGAGCTGATGGGCACCTGGGCACTGCTTGTGGTGGTCTGAAGCCGGGACACCACTGTGACACGTGTCTGGAAGAAGGAGATGCAGAAATGCTCCTGGAAGCCGCTGTGGAGAACAAGTTTTAATCTGAAAAACTGATTTCCAACTTTGGTGCGTTTCTCAGGGTGTCAGGATGGTGCTCAGACCAGCACTGCACAGCCCCGGCCGGACAAGTGCCAACTGGGAACTTTGTAACCAGGTCAGTGTGGCACCGAGCCCAAAATAATACGCCCTGTTTGTTAGGTCTTTGGTACGCTGTCTGAGGTTAAGCCTGCCACGGCCTCAATAATAAAAGGCAGAGCAGCTGAGGGAATAATCCTGCTGAACCCAAAGCCAGGAGAATAAGATCATCCCTCAGACTAAACTTGCTAAATGAAAGAACTGATATTCACACGGGTGACCTCTTGCACAGGACAACTGAGTAGTACAGGGTTAAGGAGAGCAAATATGAACATGATCTCCTCATCCTGAAAGACTTCAAGGAAATGACACTGAACTCACCATGCATTGAAACAAAAGGAGCACAAAGGTGGCCTCCTGAATAAGGGCTGCTCTTTGAGAAAGAGATCCTCAAGGATTCACCAGAGCTTTCTAGTGCAGAAAGACATGTCTGAAAGTCCAGTATGACTGGAGGCAGCAGAGATTTCGGGAACCAGAAAAGGAACACAGGCCAAGCAAAATGAGGTGATGAAAATACTCGGCTTGTTCTACTGGTCTGAGAGCAAAGTAGTAACCTCTTTGCCACAAATGGTACCAATAACTTCATTATTGCTAGTGAGTTTTCAAATTATGAATAAAATGAGTTGTCCTATATCTGTCCTATTTATATATAGCTGTCCTGTAGAGACCACACCATGCAAAGCATTGAAGGATTTCAGTACAGATGTGCTCCCACATTGTGTAAATTCAGATGCTAGACTCAATGTGCATTTGTACCGAATTTAAGCAATTTATGCAGGCACAGGCATTCGGACATTTTAGATCATCGCCTGGCTCTGACAGGAAAACCACTTAAAATTACAAAGGCTGAAATCTACATAAAGCAAAACTACTCTTGAATGCTATAATATATGCTACCAGAATAAATGCTACCAGAAATGGTATTCAATTAATGGCACTCCAGGCCAATGCTTCACACCGACTTATGCATGTACTCTCAAACCTGTAGTTTCAGGTGTACTACTTCTGGGAGCAACAGAAGCAGAAGCACAGGGAAAAAAAAATAAAAGGAAACATGAAGACCAAAGTCTGCTATGACCAGCAAGATAAAACCTGTCCAGACTGAGAGCAGAGTTACATATTTCACAGCTGTATGTTTTCAAAAGGACAAAGCCCACACCTGGCACAAAGGACACACAGTGCTCCTATTAGTGCTGAGTTTCCCTTTGGTGAAAGAGCAAATAAATTTGCCCAATCTAAGCCCAGCGTGGGCTTGAAGAACTGTAAAATGCTTCTTACCGATGATCAGCAGCAGAAGTTTGTGGGGGCTGGTGGGCATCAGGATGTCTCCAAACCTCCAAGCAACCAGCACAGTCTCCTGCCACCATGCCTGGGGCACCATTAAAGTGCCTGAAAGATACACAAATACTGCACGCACAGCAAGGCCGACTGCTGTAAGGAAGGGCAGGAAGGACCTCCGTGCCCTCAGGGCCCGGGCAAGTGTCACCTGGAAGGTGTGAGGGACAGCCAGAGCCTGCTCGACATAGCCTGTGCTGGCTTGGGGTGTCAGAGCAGGATGGGCTTCGCTCAGGCCCTCTCCTGCACCCCCACCTCTTCATCCACACACATACCACCATGCCTGCCCCCAGGAGGAGGACAGTCAGTGTATTACATGCTTAGATGATGACTGGTATCTGAACTTCCTTCAGATGAGGCCTTCTGGCCCACAGCTCAGCCCCAGCACAACCTGTGTGTTGGAAGCTGAGGTATGGTGCCCTCCTCTTGGCCATCCCCAGCCAGCCTGACCAGCTTCTTCAGGTCTCCTTCTCTCCCTGTGGGCTTGCCATCCATGCTGTGCTTTGGCCTTGCCTGTGGAAACACCGCTGCTCTTTCCTGCCAACCCACACAACTGAAATCAGCTGCTCGAGATTCAGTCATTTTTCACTAACTTTGGCATCTCTGGCTATCATGTTGGCCTTCACTACCTCTCTGATTTCTTGTACTGTATGCACCCATCATCTCTTCTCCTCGATGTTGTTTTAATTCTGTGTTTTGATGGCGTCTAGCATAGTGAAATCTAGTCTAATGGTAAGTCTCCCAGGAGTGATAGCAATAATGACAACAGCAGCAACAACACTCATAAATTAAGAAAATAACCAGGGACTCATCTACTCCACGGTACAATGGGACAGGATGCCACAGCACACAGCAGCAATTCCAATATCTGGTGAGAGTAATACTGTGATGTATTTTTTTCCTCTTCCTTGTTTACATGTTCTCCATAGAAATGTAGCTGAAAATATCAATTAATACAAATGTTATTAGTAGTGTCCCAGTGTGGTTATTTGTAAGAAGAGGCTGATTTATTATGTATTTAAGAAAAGCCTTCCTCCACATCCTACTCCTATAGTATGTCAGGCTCAAGATCTCCTTTTTTTACCTCACCTGAGGTCTTATTTCCAGATCCCCTTCAGGCTTTCCAGTCAACAGGAACAGGTCGGGTTCCCCAGAGCCCATCTGTAGGTACAGTACTTCTTGTCTGCAGCAGGACTCCAGCTCTGCTCTCCCCCTCCTCCTGATTCTCCATTACGTCACTCTGTGAGGGTGTGTAGGGCATGGGCAATACCCTAAAACTGAAGGGAAGAGACATGAACAGAGAGAGACATAAAAAGAAAACTGATTATTCCACATCTTCTGGGGAAAAAGTAGAAGAAATAAAAAGGAAAAAGGGTGCATAAGAAATAAAACCAGAAGCCACATCAGAAGTAATCTCTAGTCACTGCCGTGATCTCCACTCTTACAAGGAGCTGTGCTGGTACAGAAAAGTCAAAATGCTTTGTGTCTTCAGCCTCCTCAAATGGTGAAGGGATTAAATTGGGAAAAGGTTGTGAGGAGGAAGGTTTGACGCAGAAGAAAACTGAGAAGAGACAAAAGCAAAGTGGGGAAGGCATTTAATGAGGCCCCAGGAAACGCTTTGCTAGAGGAGAAAGGTCTGCGCACTCCTACGCACTGCCTCGCCTGCTCCGCATGCTACAGGTGGGTTTTGGTGCATTCAGGAATCTTTGAAGGATTGAAATCATTGCTCCTAGTGGGAAGGGGAACGCTGCTCAGCATGTGTCTAGTGTAGCATTTAAATAGCGGGAGGTTTTTGTCTTGCTGCACGTTGAGCGTGCTGGTTGAGTTGGTCTCTGCTTGCACCTGCATTGCCACTGTGCACACCAGCTCTGGAGCCCTCTTGAGAACCTTCTCCACGAGACTACTTTTTATTGTCAGTGGGAATGGCATCGTGCCAAGGAGTTCGCTTTGGCTTGCGCAGGGGAGTGCAGAGTGCTTTTTCTAAACAGTAATTTGCTATGCTTTAGAGCACATGGACTATGGGAACATATGGGCCTCTCTGCACAATTTGGATGCTAGGAAAACAACTCTTTGTAAGGAAAGAAATAGTACTGTATCAGCAGAGAGACGGGCTGAATACTGTGGCCAGATCCCAGAACAGAGCTATCGAATTAGGGAGCTACTGATTGAACTACAACTACAGTGAAATGGGGAGTAAAGAAAGAGAAAGGCAGAATCTCATCAAATTCCAACTCACTAAATAAAAACAGCAGGTGTTAGCTGGGGTGCACATAAAAGCCAAATCCATGGAGAAATTAACTGCAGTTAGCTGAGGAGGATGAAGCTAGAAATGCACTTCCTATTTTAATGACCAAATGAGCATGAGTGTGAACATCCATTTCCTACAGCCATCAGGGGCAGGTAATAGCTCTCCATCAGAGGCGCTGAAGTCAACCTGCCCGGTGCTGTGGGAAAGCAGAGGGGCTGCAGGCTCAGCAATCTGCCACAGGAACAGCCAACACACCCCAGCACCTCAGTCCCCCAGATACATGCAGTAGTGGTCAGATACCAGCACCTCAGACTGCTGACTGAGGAGGTCTGTCCCTCATTTTAATAACCCTTCTCTGGACCTCATGAAAGGCTGAATTATCTTGCTGCCATGATCAAATGAACAAAATAAAGCTCCTTGGGGATTACCAGCTGCTGTACTCATCTGCTGACAGGTGGCTCTAGCAAAGTATCAGAAAAATATTTTTACCTGTTCATCACACTGCTAACACAACTGGTTTAATTCACACGTACACCAGAGTCCAGCCACATACTTACTTGCTATGTGAAATGTGAACCACACATCATCTCGCTGTCTGAACCCCTATTGTTACGTGGGCAGTTTAGGTGAGGCACCTGTTATGGTGAAGTTTGTGCATTTTTTTCCCACTTTTCAGTTTCTGAATATTCAGTATTGCACATGTAAAAGGTCCCCAAATGGCCACTTCAGTCTGAAGCCCTGTGTTTATTCACAGGACGAATAGAGCACGTTTACTGGCAGATTGCTCTGCCCTCTAGTCTTTCATGATAAGGCAACATTATGCACGTGATAAGGCAACATAATGGAGCAATATTTCCTGTGGCGGTACAGATTGTCCCAGCCTCAGCTCTGAGGCCATCCTCAGCCTCCATCTCCTCCAGTCCTCTGTCCATCCCTCACATGCATTTAAAGCCCTATCTTCTGCACATCTTCCAAAGCTCTGCGAAGATAAAAGGAAGATAAATATCAGCCTGCAACAGACAATGATGAAGCCTTTCTAAGGTTTCACTATCACATCAGCTATTGCTGCAAATTAAAATTAATGTATTTATATCAAAATAAGGCTGGTGTCCTGACACTCAGCACTCCAAACACTTCTGCAGCTGGAGTAGGGCAGCTACTGGGACGAAAGGAGATGCCCCATACAAAAGCCCGCTTGTGCAGCTCTCATGTATGTTACTTGGTCTATGTTCCTCTTGCTGATCCTGCAAAGAGTTTTTAGTCAATTTGGAGGTAATGGAGACAAAAAACACCCTCTAAAACCTCGATATAAAGACAGAACCTGGGATGTATTTCTGTTACCTGATGTATATATTTGTTGGAGGGAAAGTTGGATGTGAACTGAAGACTTGAAAGAAATTAGATTACTTGAGAAGGTACTGTAATTGAAAAGAAGAGAAACGTGTGTGCTTGAAACAAATTTATTTACTACCATGGGAGAACTGTAATTGAAAAGAAGAGAAACTTGTAGAGCGGAGCATTTGAAATTGACTGGAGAGGGAGAGAAAGTATGGGGCTCCTGCTCTCTGAAATGAATTTCTTGCTTGATTTGTAGTACCAAACTTTGGAAACATCTATACCAATTAACTTGAATGTGTAAGGCTTTCCCTAGGGAGTCAGGCCTTACCATGTAGGGATGGAGAAATAAGATGCTTTAAGCTTGTTCCTTGGCTCTTACACAAAGTGGAACAAGGCATTGACTGGAAAACAACTGATGGCAGCCCTAGGTCCAGATTTCAGGTGCAACATTAC
The DNA here is from genome assembly GCF_011077185.1 of Oxyura jamaicensis. Classification (NCBI taxonomy): domain Eukaryota; kingdom Metazoa; phylum Chordata; class Aves; order Anseriformes; family Anatidae; genus Oxyura; species Oxyura jamaicensis. The sequence continues at coordinate 143,765,108 of NC_048893.1, read as the reverse complement.
CAGTGTTTTTCCTCTGCCTAAAGGCCCAGTTATTCCTAAAAGCTACGTGGGGGTAAAACTGAATTTGCATCATCCTAAAATGAGTCATGAAAACAGACTTATCTCTGAAAGCCCCGTTACGTGAGCAAACAACACTGTTTGCTAGTACTTGGCAGAAAAGATGGTTTGTCCTTCTTATACCAGAAGATGACAAAAAGAGAGGTGTCTCACAGCACCACAGGAGCTCTTCTGTAATCAAAAGAGCTGGGAGTGCCTCTCACACCCTGCCCAACATGTAGCCCAAGTAGCGACTGGTTTTAGATCTCCTCTCGGTGCCATGGTCATAATGGGAGCTCACTGGTGCTCCTGCAGTCCTCACACGTAGCGAGTGCACTAAAGGCCATGCAGGGTGCTGGAAGCTTCTACTGACACCTCTGCAGCCCTGGGCCACAGCTATGGACAGGCAGGATTGATTGGCCTAATAATAGGAACTTGCCAAAGAAACCTGCTGAGGATGCTCGTCGTGGAGGGGGCTCTTTCCATCTTTGTCTACATTGTTGGTTTTTTTTGGTAAGAACACAATAAAAAAGAAACAGATGCACTGAGTCTGGCTCAGGAACAGTTTTATCCAATATCATATATTCCCTGATACAGCTTTCTGACCTTTGACAACTTCTAGCTGGAGGAATTAGGATTTTTACTTCTACAACATCTTCTGACATTGAGCAATTCCACAACTGCAGCACACACTGTGTGAAAAAGTGTTTGGTTTTGTTTATTTTAATCTCATTCTCTGTTTCGTTTGGTGACCCTTAGTACTGTGAAAAACAGCGAATAAATTTTCTCATGCAGCACACAATTTTGTAGAGCTCTATCATATTTCTCCTCAGTCATCTATTTTCCAAGCAGAGGAATCAAATTCTGTTTAGTACTTTTTATGAAACAGATCTATAGAGCAAATTCTAGTTATTCTTTGTATCTTTTCCTTGCATAACCTTTTGAGATGAGAAGACGGTATATGAAAAGAGGACACATCATAAATTCACAGTATAGTGATGTAGCCTATTTTATTGTCTGTTCCCTTCCTAGTAATTACCAATGGTCTCTTTACTACTTAACATTGAACCAATGTTTTCAAGAACTATTCACAAGCACTACAAGATCTTCCTTATGTGGTGAGAGGTAACGGAGATGCCCTTGTTACGTGTATGTGTGTAGTTAAGATCGTTTTCCACATGTGAATTACCCTGCATGTAATCAGACCAACTTTCATCTCTGATTTTATTTTCCAGTTACTCAGTACCACGAGATCCTTCTGCAACTCTCTGCAGTTAGTTTTAGTTCAAATAACTCTGATAGTTTTGTAGGACCAGAAAATCCTCTCACTTCAATATGTTTGCTTTTTTCCTACATCACTTAGAAGTATTTTGAATGATGTAGGTCTCAACATGCATAGAGGTGATTCTCCCACTACACAGAGGTGATTCTGTGATTCTATGATTCTCCCACTATATCTAGTATTGCTGTGGCCTTACCTTGAATATTGTGTGCAGTTCTGGGCTCCACAATATAAAAAATATTAAGATATTAAGGTTCTTGAAAGCATCCAGAAGGGGACAACAAAGCTGGCAGAAGGACTGGAGGGCATGGGATCACAGAATTATTAAGGTTGGAAAAGACCTCCAAGACCATCTGGTCCAGCCATCCCCCTACTACCAATGTCACCCACTAGACCATGTCCCCAAGCACCACGTCCAACCTTCCTTGTCACCACCTCCCTGGACAACCCGTCCCAACGCCTGACTGCTCTTTCTGAGAAAAAAATGTCTCCTCATTTCCAACCCGAACCTCCCCTGGCACAACTTGAGGCCATTCCCTCTAGTCCTATCACTGGTTACCTGTGAGCAGAGGCTGACCCCCAGCTCCCCACACCTTCCTTTCAGGTACCTGTAGAGAGCAATAAGGTCTCCCCTGAGCCTTCTCTTCTGCAGACCAAACAACCCCAGTGCCCTCAGCATGATTAAATACGCTTGAGGAGACAGGATTATTCCCCCTACAAAAAAAAAAAAACACATTGATTCTTTCCTGTACTTCCTGTTTATCCCGTGTCTGCTACTTTTGTCCTTTATTAGCCCACCACCCAGAGTGTCTTCCCGAAAGTCAAGCTCGTTATTCTGTGATCTCCGGACTGGACATTTTAAGAACAGGTGCCACAGCTCTCAGATCAAACCCAGTGCATGGAGGCCTCACCTCAACAGCAGGTTACCTGCCCAGGGGTTTGGCAGCTCCACATCTGAAATCCCTCATTTTCCCAGCCAGAGCCCAGCTATTCTCACTGTTTGTTCCTATCAGTTAGGTCCAGATTTCCTTCTACTGGCACCTTCATTTGAGACAGATCCATGGGCTTGTCTTCTGCAAAGAAAGGGGTATTTTTTGTGTTCACGCAAACTCCAGCAAAAGCATCTGTAGCTTTTCTGCCCTCCCGTTCTGAGGGATTTTCTTTAGGTCTGCCGTGCTATGGTTTTCCCTTTCAGTCTGCCAGAGTTCACCCTTTTTTCAATCACTCTCACTGGGAGATGTCCTCCAGTTTCTGAAGGAATTTATTTACTTACCTTATAGTGGTTCTCTTTACTGTTTAAAAACAGGTGAGTGTACCTCTTTGGCTCCCGTTTTGAATCTTTTAATGTGTACTTTTCCTTTCATCCTCTAATCCAGTGTCCATAAAGCATCTCTGTCCCCCTAGCAATCACTCGATCCTTTTGGCTGTACCTTTTAATTTGTGTACTTATTTAAACATGCTCTGTCTCTTTGAAGTTAAACATTGTTGTAATGACATATATTTTTTAGTCTTTCCACTCCTGTAAGGGTGTTTATACTGAATATGACCCTAGCTCACTATTCAGGATTACACTGAGAATTGTATCTTCTGCGGTTCCTGGTGACTTGCTGTGACTGGCTCTGCATTTTTATTTATTTATTTATTTATTTTGTCTAACAGTTTAGTCTCTGCACTGTGCTCTGTCTTGATGGCTCCTTGCCTGCATGGGAACCACAGAAATATATTGTGTTCTCTCTCCTCTCAGCCTCTCTAACCTCCCTCAGCTTTTCAGAGTCCCTATCGCCGCCTTGGCCAGACAGCTGCTAGCAAAGCCCTAGCGCTGTAGAATGAGGCAGATACAAAACTCATATTCACAGGAGTCCTGGCAGCCAGCTGAGACACTGCCACCTGGTTGCACTCTAGGATATTTCCTGGTATTTCCAGCACCATTCCCCAGTTGGAGCAAGGTCCTGCCGAGTCATTCCTGAATGCTCTGTACCCCAAATGACCACTGACTGAGCCCGAACCTGTTGCTCGTGCACCTTCTGCAGCAGTGTCTGGATCACAGCCGTGCCCAGTGACAGTTCTATGGGACAGCTTTCTGGGGTGGAAGGTGCTCCTGGCTATTTAAAGCTTATCAGACCAAAGCACAGACACTCTCTGGAAGCACTTTAAAAAAGCAACCTTCAGCACTGGTTAGGGCTGATAGGCTTGAGTCCCCCCAGTAAACCCTAAAAATTGTACTTGTGGTCATTATCTGGCTCAGGACACAGGAGCACTTATTTCATGTGTATCCTTTAGGCAGAAAAACTGCACCATTAAGCTAACAGCTGGGAGCGGTACAGAAATGGGGATTGGGAAGGGGGTTACTTTATGCTAATGCTCTTCCTTCCTTCCTAATGCTGCTTGGATTGTCAATAATACAACAAGTGGTCTATCACAACCTGTTCTGCAGTGTCAGTGCAGAGTTTCTACACACCAGGAAAAAGGAGGTGCTGCTTCCCATAGAGCAAAGCTGCTGGTTTCCTCCAGGAGCACTCCCTCTCAGCTGCTTCATTACCGATGTGACAGCCTGACTGCACTGCTACTTGGGCAAAACCTCCTTTGCTGACACCTCAGTAGTGTTTAAAATCTCTCCCATAGGCAAGGTGTGCTACCTAGGGGAAAATCTTAATGGACGCAGGCTGACCATGAGAAGATGGCCAATCCACACCACGAGATACCCATGGTATAAAACTTCATCTGTTATTAGGAAACTACACGGGATCAGATTTTTCCAAAAACCAAAAATCAAAACAAAACAAAACAAAAGCTTCTTAAGAAATGCTTAGTACCAGGCTGTATGTCTGTAGGGCTAGACGAGAAGTGGCCTCGACATTGTGAAGTCCCTTGTGGGAAAGAGAGGGTGCTTACTCACCGGGCCCTTAAGGAAAATGATCTGCTCCTGCGAGAGGGAGGAGAACTCATGCTGCTCTGTGGAGACACCAGTCTGTGCAATTCTGTACTGAAAAGCACCACGGGGAGTCTTATTGCCTTCCTTTCAGCAGGCAATTGAAACGTATGGCTTCATCAGGGAAGAGAGGGGGCAACCTCTGGCTGCAACAAACCCGGTATTTTCCTGTAACCTAGCTGAAATGAAGGTGGGCCTGTTGTAAATCTGTCACTTGTTTGCCTTTCGCTATAACATTTCAGAAATCATTCTATACACAAGCCGACATATCATTTTAACAGGCAGAGGTTGCAGCTTTTAATTGAAAGTCATCTGGGCAATTCACCGAGGAAAGCTCTGAAGCCACCCGGAGCAGAGGTGGGTGGTGAGCTGTTCACTGACACGTCCTGCATCCAAAATGTGCTGTTACTGCTCCATGGGTTACCACCCTGCTGGGCAGTGCCTATTCACGTGCACAGCAGGGCCAGAGCGCTGTGGGAGACACGGCAGAGGGAAAGGCGGGCACATGGGGCTGAGGCCAGGCCTCTGGGGTGGGAGGCAGAGCTGTGAGAACCAGGGGGACTCACCCATTGTACTCCTGGTCTACATCAGCCTTCTAATCATCAGCCTTCCCCACGCCTTCTCCAGCCAAAGAAATGGCCAAGCTGGTGGGGACCCAGCCAAGTGGCAGCTCCAAAGTGGCACCAGCGGGCTGAGCACCGATGTGCCACAGGAGCTCCTACTGCTGCATGTGGGACATCACCCCAGGAATGGCTGGCGTGAGCTCCCCGCTCCTCCTCGCTCCAGTGGGCCAGGAAAGGTGAGCAAGAGTCACCCAGCCTACGATGGGGAAAGGACCTGGGGGAGGACACCTGAGAAATGGCTGCCGCAACAGTGTCACCAGTCCAAGGACAGCTTCTGCCAAGGTGGGATTAAATATGAAGAAGCACATCACTGCTGGACACCTGGCACCACCTGCACGTCCACCTCCCTCTGTGTCCCCTGGGAAGGAAGGACCAGGTGCTTCTTCATACAGGACATGTTCTGGACACAGAGACACAAAGTGATATGTGAGGCTCAGAAAAATGGTCCTGTTCCTCCGGCTTTTCACTCAGCACAGGGCATGAAGACCAGCTCTCCATTAAGCAGAAGCTCCAGGTGTTTCCATCCCAGAGCAAACACAGCATCCCCGTCCCACGCACCTCATGTGCTGTTTGCTCCTGGAGCTGGCTGGTGTGCAGCAGTGATGCAGCAAACGCAGCCGAGGTCCATCCCTGGTCTCACCTGCACAGAGTCAGGGGGAGCACTTGGAGCACCAGGGACTTCTTGGGCTGCTCTCCACTTGGATGAAGCTACCAAGAGAACATGGAAACTGCTGTTAGCCCCGTCCTTTCCCTGCACAGACAGACCAGCACATCCTCTCCTTTCTTTTCTCATCTGCTGCTTTTCCCACAACCTAATCTAGGGGCTGCAGAACTTGACTCCAAATTGCAGTCTTGGTACTCAACATAACACAGAGATCTTGGCTTTTTCAATTTTGATCTCTTTAGCGGGAATGATTAGTGTGCAAAAGGGACAAAAAATGAAAAATAGCTTTACTTCTTTTGTTTACTTGCCTCAAATTACGTTAGCATTGAATTTTAGAGGTCAAGGAGTAATACAACTCACCACTTATGCCTTTGCTAGCCCATTATTGCACCAATTTCAGGAGAAATATGGACAAATTGCCAAGGGAGATCAAGAACGGTCTGATGGGAAAAAAAAATTGAAGTGAAACAATGAGGCTGATTGCCATGGTGACTTTATTACTTTTTCCACTTCCTCCCAAAGCGTGCTTCTCCCACGAAACTTGAACACCGGTGCTTTGTGAGCAAACCTCCTGGCACTCGGTGTGTCCGGTCAGGCATCCATGCTACCAACAGTCACGTGCAGCCCCTGCAGATACTGAGGGCATCACATGAACTTCGGAAATAGAAACATATCAAAGGTCAGGCATTTTAGAGTGGATAAGTTGCAAATTTTTATGCAGCTCAGAAGAAGGTTTCTGCTGCAAGCTATTGTCTCTAGGAAGAGAAACCAAAAAGTGCCGTCCCCGAGGGCTCCCTTTGTGTGTGTGATTTGTAAAATGTTAGGAAGTCAGCTGACGGCTGTGAATTGCTTGGCTCTTGAGAGAAGGGATAAATAGATGAGAGAAAACGAGCACATTAAGGTCTTTTTGCTCAAAGAGCTCACATTTAAAAATACTTCATTAGCATTCTCGCATAGTCAAAAAAGTGATGTAGGGAATGGCAAAGCACCAGCCCAATACAGAGGTGCTTACATTTGTAGGGCAACTATAACATTCCCAAGTGCAAACAGGAACAAAAAAGGTGAGAACGGGATCCCTTACTAAAAAGACGTTTGAAGTAAAACCCCACCAAGCAGGGAGAACAGCTAAAGAGAATAAAAGAGCTAAAACAATATGCTTGCTGCATTCCCTTTGTAAGCAGGCTGACATTTTATACTTGCTTAACATTTTGCTTTCATCAAGTAAACCTGTTTTTCTTCCATTTTTAGTCTGGCCTGGTGGAGAAGTGATCTTGTAAGGAGCCAGGAGCGAATTGCTGGATGGATGGCTTGGTGCTCAGCATAGGTTTTGGAGGCCATCAGGAGCAGGGACACATGCTTTCATGAAGTCATCTTCTAAGTGTAAGAGGTAGCAATACCAGGTGATAACCAGAGGAGGAATATTTCATTTAACAGCCTCTTTGCCATTTTTTTCCTGCTTTTCCACAGCTGAGAAGAATATATTCAATGCTCAGTGATATAATAAATAGGCGAAGGCCACAAGAAGTGGGAGTCCTGGTACAGGTGCCAGACTTTGTTGTGTGAACATGTGCGTGTTGCCTTCACCCACAGGCTCTTCACAGCTGCTGCTAGCAAAGGAGCACTGGAGGCTGGCCCGTGGCCCCTGCAGAAGTCTCTGACTGAAAAGCGATGTGCCAGGGAGGGTTTTGTGATTTACAGGGATCTTCTATCATCTCCTTGCATCTTAACAGGTTGGTCTGTACCACTGAAGGATTTGGACCATGTACATGTCCGAGAAGTGTTTGTAAAATGCTGATTTGGTGGTGGTTAATGGTCTGACCTTGCTGACCTGGATATCCCCACTATTGACTGTGATGCTTTCAAAGTATTTTCCTCAAGCACTTTCCTTTGTTTTTGTTGTTCGTAGCTGGTTTTGAAGCCCTGGGGATGGCAGAAATACCACAGCTTTGGATTTTCCTGGCTTATGTTAGATAGCTTTTGCACTGTAGTGCTAACAAATTACTGCACCGTGACTTCTCAACCTCCGCTTTACAAATGTGACAAATTAGACAAAACCAGGGCTGTGTAACCACTCCTGAAGATGGACTCGTGTTACGATATTAGTGTCACATAATTCTTTCTAGGTCAGCTTTGAATGGCATTTGTGCACTTGTAATGCAGGAATGGCTGACTAAAAATGAAGTCCTGGACTTTTACATGACTTGGCACAGCCTTGTGGGCCTGAATGTCAAGTCTAGCTAACTACGTCTCCAGGGATCAGAGTTGAGCTTTCAGTCTTCAAAAACTTGTTCTAGTAACAACATCCCTTACGATTTCATTTTCTGGGTATTTTTGAATGATCGTGCTTTTCTAATGTGATAATTTTCCTCCTGAAGGTTTCTGAATAGGCAGTTCCAAACTAACATTGTTGTTTTTTGGGGGGGGGTTGAATCTCATGCTTTGAATCTCATGCTGAGCTAGTTCACCAGGTATGGATCACACCACAAAGTGCTGAAGAATCCATTTAATATCCAGTGCAAATGCTAACTTTGAAAATCTGTCCAGCCTATTCAGACTAGCATGTCTTATTAATTCATTCTCATTTGCGAATCCTGAATACATTTGGATATATTACGGCATATTTGAGCACTTTTTAGGTGACATTGGGATGGATGGCATTATCTGATTTACTCACTGGGAATTGTGAACATATTCTATCACATTTCTCCATATTACTGCTCATTTCTAAATGCTCTGAACTAGTGGCACTGGGAAGACTAATTACTGTGCTGTGATTCCAAGTGTGTTACGTCAGTCTTAATAATTAGATACTTGATTTAAGATTAAAATATTGTGAAACATGCTTGTTTTAGGATACCATTTGCGGCAAATAAGGTATCAAGTAGAACAACACTTCTCTCCACAACATTAGAAAGTTAATCTTTTTTCTTTGCCTACATGGCCGTTTTCACTGCTTCAGCACCAAAGTTTCCTGACAGTGTTGGAAAGCCAGAGTTCAACAGGGCTGCATAAGGAAACGTGTAGGTTGAATGGCACAGATAGTAACGGAATGAGTTAATGCAGCTAGAATGACTCTTCATATAAGAAAGGATATGCCAGTGCCTGCATAGGTTTAACTTGGATTAAAAAATAAAATAGCTGGGGTTGGTCTCTCTTTTCAGTGGAATCCCTGAGCAGAAAGTTGTTTTACTCACACGAATTAAAATGAGCCATCCTTCAGAGTGTGGGCACAGGGACAAGAGCTTTTCAAAGCTGCACAACTGTTTGCTTGCCCTGTTTGTTTGGAGAACAGCTTTTCTTTTTGCATGACTGAGCCTGTAATACACAGAAGGGTCTAATGCTCCAATGACATTCCAGTTCTGCACAGGGAGAGGTGGGCACCTGAGAAGCACTTGCAAAAGCCAGAGAGATGACCTGGGGGTTGTGGAGTTTTACACAGAGCTGAGCCAGCAGAGTTGTCTGAGGCTGGCTAAAAGGAGCGGATCCCCCGTCTCTTGTTGCTGGCCACACTGTCCCACTGCCTGCCTTGCATGGTTAGCATTTTTCAGACCCTCTCCCAGGCCTATTTACCTACTGAAATGGCAAAACCTCCCCTCTGGTTTTGCTTGCAAAGGAGCCTGGCATGTGGCATACCAAGCAGAGGTGGTGGGAGGAACCTTGGCCAGGAGACGGGACGGGAACCGTCCCTGTTTGGCAACGGTGGGCTGTTACATCGGATCACGCCAGTGTGTGAAACCTTACCCTAAGACAGCTGCAAAAGGAGGAACAGCACAGACAGGAACTTGTAAAGGACAAGGCAAAGCAGCTTCTACTTCAGTGTGAATTTTCTGATGTGACAGCAGCCTTAGGAAGCTACCACTGGTGAGAGGAGAAGAGTGGGAAGAGCAGCAGCACTGCATGCAGGTGTTGGTTCAAGGCAGAGCACAAAGACAAAGAGGCAGAGCAAAGACCCACATGATATCTCTATCAGCGTGTCTTCTCAAGAAGAAATTGGGATCCAGAAACAAAATACAGCTTCCTATACAGAGAGTGAAGGACACAGACAAGTCCTCTGGGCCACCAGGAGCACGTTGCACTGCCCGGACAACATCCCTGCTGGCTCCAGGAGCTGACTGCTGCAAGGGCCCTGTGTCGCTGCTTGGCTGTCCCCTTCCTGGTTCATAAGCTGCGGTCTTTTGTTCCTCAGGAAAACAGCCCACAGGATATCCACGACAGCTGCAAGGACAAAGGGCTCTGCAGTTCTGGGGCAGGTTCCCAAACTGCTCCACGGGAAGTGACATTGCTTGCATGCAGCACATGGGAACTGCTTTCGGTAGAAAGGGATGCCTTAAAGATGGAGCCTCCTGCCCAAGGGAGAGCATCAGAGCCGGCTGCTACTTTACCACAGAAATTTTAGTCCACAATGTCTTGTTTTTCAAGAGACAAGAGAAAAGGGGCTCTCAAAGTAGCCTTTGATGAAGTGTTTCACATCAGAAAGAGAACAACCTTACAGTATCTTTTCCAAATCACGTTAAGCAGCTGGAAAAGGCTAGATTAAAAGAGACAGCTTGGCTTTTGCTTAAAGCATATGTGCTGAGCACAGCTGCATGAATTTCACCCGCGATTCAAGGGCTGGCAAGGTTAGTTAGGTTAGGGGAGAAAACCTTGGCCAGATCTAGAAATCCCTGATGATCTGAGGCACACCAGTCGTAGATTTTTTCCTTACACCTTTACTCTCGCTCTCTATCCCCCTGGTATTTCTTCAGTTGATATCGATCTATATAAGCCGTATAAAGCAAATAACTTTATTTAACAGCCCTAGTTGTGAGCAAAGAGCTCTTAAAAATCTCAGAATGTGAATCTACAATGTTCACCCTCAGGCAGGAATCCCATTAATAATTTAAGATGTCTGTATGCGATTGAACAGTAATGGTAATTTTCAGCTACAAGGGATCAATCTAGCAATGTACTCTAGATCTCTGCATGCTGTAGAGACAGTGCTTCTCTGGGCAAATCCCATCTTCATATATGAAGGGAGCTCTGTAAAATTGCAGCAGTTTTTTCTCTATGGCTCGTTTTATAAAATCTTTTAGCCAGCAGAGCTGCTGTTGGCTTGTCCTGCAGGTCTGATGCTCTCAAATGTCAAAAGACTCAGAAATACGGGGCACTGGCCTCAACACGGCTTCGTGACCAGCAGTGCCAGAGCCACACAGAGCTTTACCAGTCATGGAAGGCTCAGGGGTGCAGTTACCTATCAGACAACTCACTGCTTCTGCAAGATTTGCAGGATCACACGGCCAGGACTTTGTGTGAAGCCTTGGGCCCAGGCACCCCAGGCTGCCAGTCCCCTAGACCCTGGCCTACCTTTCACAAGACGCCAGGCCACTGGCTTTGTTGCACAGTGGGATCTGAGGGGACAAATCCATGGTGGGTCCATCTCCAGGATCAGCAGAGATCCATAGCTCCACTACAGGGCCTGGGCTGCCTCCCTGCTGCTGCCCACAGGCTCTTGGGCTCAGCCACCACGTAACCAGACGTGGCTGGCACTGGAACAACAAACAGCAGCCTGACAGACAAGGCTGATGGGGAAAAATAAAGAAATAAATCACTTTTTACTGGATGTCTCTGAATTCAGCATGCCTCAACAAATATTATTAGCACTAATTAGGCAGAGCATGCTAACAATGCTCACACTTGTAAGCACGGTTTCTCAATGAAAGGGAAAATTAAATAGGATGCCATCAGAGAGCTTCAGACAAAGAGAAAATGAGGCCAGTCCAAACCCGCAAGTTTTCATCAGAGAATAGATGAATAGATTAGGTAATTTATTTTGTTGTACCTAGAACATTAATACGCATTAAATAGTACCATGGCTTGCATTTCCAGTGGAAAATGGTTTCCCTCCTGCCCTCAGCTCTTTCTTTGCCTGGGAGGTGAGGGGCTGCAGCTATGCCCAGCCCTTCCAGCAACCAGAGCACGTCAGGCGATGCCAAACCACCTGAAAAAGAAATATGGCCTGAGGAATAGGAAAGCCCTCACAGGTTCCTCACCCTTGTGGTGGTTTTACCCAGCTGGGCAGCTGAGCTCCACCACAACCACTCCCCCTACACGCTCCCCCTCCTCAGAGGGAAAGGGGGAGAAAATATGATGGAAGGGGATCAAGGGCTGAGACAAGGACAGGGAGATCACTCAACAATTATTCTCATGGTCAAAACAGACTCAGCATGTCTCAGGTCAGAGACGTGAAGACATTAGTGGTGGAGGTGAGAATCAGGCTCGCTGGTTTGCCTCTTCAACAGCAGCAAACTGCAGAAGTCCATCTGGAATTCAGTTTGCAGTTACAGGCATTTAGGGTGTTCAGTGTCAAGCACCAAGCACCTGCCCATTTGCTGCTACAGCAGAAAGCAGGGGACTGAAAAAATGCTGCTGATTGCAGGTAGTGCTGGGACAAATCCCGCGGGCCATGACTTCTGCACAGCACAAATTGGGGAATTTTATCTGGCAGATTCTGCTTCAAGCTATTCCTGCGCCAAAATTACTGCATACTTTCAAGGCAGTCACCCGTCTTTGAACAACCTTTTCAGGCAGTGACTTTCATTCTCCTACTGGCTGACGGAACAAAATCATAAACAGGTATATGAGAAAATCATTGCTTCGGCAATAGCCTCTCATATAACCAAGCTGGTGGGAAGAAGTCACGCAAATATATATATATATATATGTCTGTAGTTAGAGATAACAGTGGCCAATAAAAGCTTCAGGCAGTGTCACTGAAGCTATATATTATCCATGGAATTTACAGAATTTATTTTAATTTAGCAACTTACCCAAGAATATGAACGAGGTAAATAAAAGGCTTCAGAGGAGCAGTAATAACAGTTCCTGTGTAAGGGCTTATGGATCAAGCTTGAAGCAAGGCACTAAATACCTGAAGATAGTGGGGAGCAGCTTGTGGGTTTCCCAAAGTGTTGTGTGCTGCACGGGGAGGGCAGGGGCTGGCTTCCACAGCCTTCCATTGATGTGCTGCATTGCCCTGAACACATGGGTGCTATCCACGTACTTCTCTTCAAAATAGAGATGGGATGATTCATTTTTTCCAGATTTCTCAGAAATTCTCAGGTAACAAGTTGATGGTTTTTAAAAACAAGTATTGATTTTTATCAGCTGTTCCAAAAACAGTGTATTTTGTTTGTCCTCACACCACCACTATTTTTTAAACTTTATTTTCACAGCGCATTGCAGAGGACGAAAGAGGTAGAGGCATGAGAGGCTGAATTCTCACAGCCCTGCTGCAGGGCTACAACTTTCTGCTAATAGAGACCTTTATTTTTCAATCTCCCTTTCTTTCCCTCTCTTTCTCTTCAATTAGCTGCTAGTTGTCTCTTTCATTTCATAGCCTTCCTCAGCCTGAGTGAGAGGTAACCCTTGCAGGTCTTGTTCCTTATAACAGGGAGCTAGACAGCCCTAGCTACTGAGAGTGTTATCCTAGCTCACAATTCCTTCACCTGCTAAAGAGATCAGCTCATCGTATGCAAAATAAAAGCAAGGACTGTAGGAGCAGTGACAAGGAAATGTGTAAAAGAGCTCTGCTCTGTGTCAGGGTGCCTCACCTATGCTAACTCATCCAGCTCCTGCAAAGCAAAGTGTGGGTGGCCCCATGGGAAGGTGCTGTGGAAGGCCAAAAGCTTTTCCCTTCAGGTGCCTCCAGACCCTGTCCTTACTTTGTGTGTGAATGGGGATTCCTGTGCACCCAGCATGGATCGCAGAAAAATCAGGTTTGATGAAGTCCTTCCTGGAGCTGCAAAGTGCAGGGCTGAACAGTGGCTGTGGTTCCTTGGACACTAAAAGGGATGGGGATCCCTGAGCACAGAGGTTCAGAGAGAAAGTATCTGGTGATCCTGGCCAGACACCTTGGTCTCAGCCACAAACCAGAGACAGCGGGAGATATTCTGAAGCTGATATTGGGAGTAAGCCTGGTGTAAAGCAGGTGAATGTAGAAGGAACTTAGTTCCAATGTGTAACAGGACTTAGAGACACAGGAAGGGGGTTTTGTTTGTTTGTTTGTTTGTTTTTTGATATGAGTGTATCAAGATATCTATCTGCCTAGACTTCAGTCTTTGGTTCTGCATTTTTTTTCTGAATACTTAAAGTTTTTAATTGCTACCATCCTATTATATTCATATGTTTAACATTTTAACTAGCAATTCCATCTTACAGACACAAATTTATTTTCCTTCTTGGTAAATTTAGCAACTGTCTTATTCTTTATGCTACTTTTCCCCTATGTTGTGATTAGCAAATCTGCACTTACTGTGGGTAAGGCATTCGATTGTAACAGGGAATCATAGAGAGTAATTTAATGCATCCAATCCCATAAAAACCTGGCTTTATTCACATCATGGGAAGCTTAGGAAAAATCAAGACCCACTATTGCAAAATAATAACAATGAATCTGCGGTTGCACTGGATCTTGTGAAAATGAGACTTCTGGCTTAAAATATCATGTAAAACATATTTGAAATTCCAGTTGGCTTTGATAAAAGCTATAGGAGTTCCTCTGACAGAAATGGGCACAAAAGGATGGGAAGGATGGTACGGACTGGGTGATAAGATGCATGTTGATAATCAGAGATGTGAAATCAGTAGAAATTGTGCTTATGCACGTAAACTGCTGGTTCGTCCCAGTTCCCAGTCTCCTACAGCAGCACCTGTTCCTCGGGCTCATTTGTGTTCATCTTCCTTCTTGCTTCTCAGAGCAGGCTTCCAGCATACACAAGATTGGTATCGCTTTGGGCTAAATACATTAAAAAGTTGCAGAAACAGCTCTCTATTAACAACAACAGCATCAACAAAACAGATAAATTGCAGCAAATCAACAAACTGTGGTTTCACAGGCATGCTACCATGATCAAGACAAACGCCAGCTGCCAGTCTGTGCTCCCCTGGGAAGGAACAAGACCTCTCAGGGCACGCAGAGAAAGAGGGACTTGGTCCCTTGATCCTTGGCTCACACCACCCTGCCACCAGGCTCACAGATCCTATTTCTGCAGCATGGTCGAAACGCCCCTCTCCTGCTCCACTGCTTTGCCAGCCACTTTTACCTCCCCTCTGGGGTCCTGGAGCAAGAAAGACACATCATGTCCAGCAGCAGCTTGATACAGAGGACGAAACAGTCCCAAACCTTCCTGTTGTGGGTCAGCACACCTGCTGTGTGGGACGCCTCCCTTCTTGTGTATGTTTGGGCACACTGCATGGTCAGCGATTGAGTCTTTCATGACAAGGCCCAGAACATGAAGTCTGTGCACTGAGGCTAAGAAATAGAGTCATAGTATCACAGAAAGGTTTGGGTTGGAAGGGACCTTAGAGCCCACCCAGTCCCAGGTTGCCCAAAGCCCCATCCAGCCTGGCCTTGAACACCTCCAGGGATGGGGCAGCCACAGCTTCTCTGGGCAACCTGTGCCAGTGCCTCAGCACCCTCCTAGTAAAAGAATGTCTTCCGTATATCTAAGCTAAGCCTACCCTCTTTCAGTTTAAAGCCATTCCCCTTGTCCTATCACTCCACCCCCAACAAGCAGTCCCTCCCCAGCTTTCCTGTAGCCCCCTTTAGGTACTGGAAGGCTGCTGTAAGGTCCCCCCCCGAGCCTTCTCTCCTCCAGGCTGAACAACCTCAACTCCTGCAGCCTGTCTTCATAGGAGAGGTGCTCCAGCCCGCTGATCATCTCTGTGGTCCTCCTCTGGACTCGTTCTTATACTCCCATGCTCTTCTTATGCTGGAGGCCCCAGAGCTGAATGCAGGGCTCCAGGTGGGGTCTCACGAGAGCACAGCAGAGGGGGAGAATCACCTCCCTCACCCTGCTGGCCACGCTTCTTTGGATGCAGCCCAGGATGGCTTTCTGGCTTTCTGGGCTGCACGCACTCATTGCCAGCTCATGTCAAGCTTCTCATCAACAAACACCCCCAGGCCCTTCTCCTCAGGGCTGCTCTCAATCCATTCTCCACCCAGCCTGTGTTTGTGCTTGGGATTGCCCAGGCCCAGGTGTAGGACATTGCACTTGGCCTAGTTGAAATTCATGAGGTTTGTACAGGCCCTGAAGCCTGTCCAGGTCCCTCTGGATGGCATCCCTTCCCTCCAGTGTGCTGACTGCACCATACAGTGTGGTATTGTTAGCAACTTTGCTGAGGGTGCAGTCAATCCCACTGTCCATGTCATTAACAAAGATGTTATACAGCACCAGTCCCAGTAGAGAACACCAAGGAACATCCCATGTACATCTCTTGGACCAGGTTCAACCCTGTAGGAAAAGCTTCATTGCTCCTCAGAGCCTGCAACACCAGCAGCTGAGCACAGGCAACTCACCCCCTGGTGCAGCAGGAGACTTCACCCACCTCCGAGCTCCTACAGGCTTGGGAGCTTGCGTCTTGCACAGAGGGCAAGGTGGCAGAGGCACCAGCTCCTGACACTCAGGCCCATGCCTATGGACAGTTTCATGCTGTTTTCTCTCATCCTTTTCAAAAAAACTTCATCTTCCTTTCCACTAAATGTGGCATCTTCGTTGCAAATCTCCCTCTCCCCTAGTTTCGGGATTTACAAAAAGAAAACAGAGGTTGTGAGAACACATCACAAAGACAAGCTCCACTTTGTTCTGGTCACAAGCACTGCTAAGATCAAAAAATCCCTCTGCTATCAAAGCTTATTTAGGAAACTCAGTGTTGTAGAGTGTTTCAGCATCAAACTTTCCCTACCACTGCAAGCATTTCAAACAGCTCTGATCATATACAAGTAGTAATATAAGACAGCAGCCAAAAATAGATGTCAGGTTTTGGATTTGTCTAAACTCAACCAGAAATGAGATGTGGGGAGCTGGGAATTTTGCTGAGGCACAGCAAACATAAAACATAAATCTTCAGATAAATTATACAACCCAGGGACTCCCTTCTCCTGCACTCCGATTAGGAAACGGGTTAGGAAATCCAGTGATATATTCTCATCCGTTTGTATCTGACAGAAAAGAAATCACCATGGAATACCTTTTTTTTTTTTTTTTTTTTTTTTTTTTTTTTTTCTGATGGAAGAAAAAAAATCATCCTGCTAGACCCAAGGCTGTAAGCTGGTGTCAGGATCAGTTAAGGGTGGGTTAATAGGGCTCCTCTGCTTACTTGCCTCTACTTTATAGCACTGATTGCAAGGAATGAAGCTCCAGAGTCCTCTCCAATGCCTCAAGGGGTCCTTACACCCGAACCAGGAGTTAGTGGGTGTTTCCCTGGGAACTTCTGGAGAGCTGTGTCAGGGCAGAGGACAGGGAGGAGTTTTTCAGGTTACTTGCAGAGCTTTTCTTGCATACCCTGTCCTGTAAAGGCACACCAGCTCTGTGTAATACTTTGACAAATTCAGTCTCAGCCCTGGTCTCGTTCTGTGGCAGCAGAGCTTTCTCCTAGCAATAGTAAAATGCAGATTCTGCATGCTGAATTCCTGCTCTGATCTTAGCACTTTGTTTGCCATCACTATTGAGAACATTCCCTGATAACGAAGTCACAGAATAATTTGGCATGGAAGGGACCACTGGATGGGATCTGGTCCAACGCCAAGTGCAAGTAGACCTACTAATTCACAGCAATATATATTTGATACATTTTGATTTATAAAATCTGCTGTTTTGAAGTGAGCCCCACCGACCCAGCCTTTGCTCTTGCACAAGGCTCATCTTTCCATCCTGTAGCACTCTGCACTTGTCCTTGCTGAACTGCACATGGATGTGTTGGTGCCCTGCTCCAGCCTGTCCCTCTAGATGGTGGCCCACCATTTTCTGAGAAACTTGCTTAGCTATGGCTTGACAGTGAGTTGAAGGCAAACATAATTTTGTCTGTTTCTGCTCTGATACGGTAAGTGGATCCTCAGTCTCTGACTTGCACAAACAAGGCTCTACAGCTTCCCTTGACACCTCTGCAGACACAGGTGATACCTCGTGGTCAGCAGAGCCTCCTGTAAAATAAAATCTGTAGATGCTATGACACCTTGGTAATCCACTTGTAACAGCTCTTCAATATTCTCCTGCATGGCATGACACAGTTCTGGCTTTGCAAGATTTTACTACTGCCTCTGCACATAATAGCCTCCAGTCCCTTTATCAAAACTAGCAGAAATGCACAAGTGTCACATACTTTGTATTTATCTTTTCAGGAAATTTGATGTTCTATTTCCCTTAAACCTGATTAGATATAACTCCTTTAAATCTTTTATGGACGAGGAAGGATTGCTTCTGATATAGAAGTCCAACTGTTCACCTCACTATTGTACTCCTACTTCCACTCTTCACAAGTGAGGGTTTCCTTTTGTGAGGGTTTCTTTGTGCTGATTCTAAGAGCTCAGGCACAACAGAGCTCTCCTGGCATCTTCTATATTCCCAGAAATATATATGTGTGTGTGTGTGGACAACAAAGACTGAGTAATATCAGCAACTTTAATTTTAATACTGATTTTGTCTTCCTGAAGCTGTCTCCAAGCCAAGCAAGAATAGGCTCATCGGATAAGGAACTGAGACAAATTACAAAATGAATCAAACCCTGATAAAGCATGGAAATCAGTGCATCCAAACAATCCTGCTTCTGTCCTGCGATAAAAATGTGCCAAAATGATATGATCATGATCAAAGTTTTTAAGTAATCAGGACCATAGATTAGAATTGATTAAAGTTCAAGGCACATTATATTCATTTCCTTCTACTTTTAACATCCTCGGGGGCACCTACAAACTAAAGCATTAAAGCTCGGGGGAATTTTCTGAAAGACGTGCCCTTAATCTTTTAGTTGTTGAATAAAATCACTGTGTGGAACATGCATCTAACAATTCATCTTTTACTGATACGGCTCTCAATAAATTGTCTGTTCCCCAAGATATAAGACTGAAGAAGTTATTATGAGAAAGGAGCATTTTATTTCAGATGAGACCATGCAAATCTCAAGGAGAGGGAGGCTGGCAAAATGAAAAGTCACCTGATATGTATCTTATAATTAACACAGCAGAACATCCCTTCCTGTATGCAGGTAAATCATTTATGCACAATTCACTTGGGTTTCTCATCCTTATCTCTAAAAACCATTTTTGCAAGTTTGATTTGTTTTGAAAAAAAATCAAACTAGTGAAGGGAATTGTATGATGACGGAGATGAGGGAGTTCAGGATGGGTAGCGCTGAGGGGACAGCAGTCATTTCAACTACATTAATTCTTCCACAGAGTGAGTACAAAAGGTGACTCCATCTGTCTTCACCAAGTTTTTACGAGATACACTTGAAAGATCCAAGTTTATTTTAAGTATATAAGTTTTTACATATGCTGAGTTAGCAGCCCTCGGTGTGTTGAACTCTGAGGGACTTACCAGCCAGCCAAATGCAAAATATCGTTCGGCTGTCTTTGTATCATGGTGCTTTCCCCAAGGCATGAGCGAGGAGCAGAAGTTCAGGCCCAGCTCAGCCAGAGCCCACGTGGCAAACTGACATCTCACCAGCTGCCGACTGCATCTCCTGCAGCTCCCACAGGTTCCCTCAGAGCCTTCGGTCTCGGCTGATTACTTCCATGCACGAGACATCATCACCTTATGCTAGGTGGGTGTTGTGCAGCCTTTAAACAAGCTGAGGTACCAACCTCTTTCAGAGAGGACAGCAGCCCTCTTCAGGAGCACTAGGCCACATTTACTAACACTCCTAATGTAAGAGTCAGAAATGTATGTGTAGTTTCTGAAAATTTGGAATCAACTGCCTTTCAATTTCTTGCAGTGGAGCTGCAAGAGCAGTAAGGTCCTGCAGAGGGGCCGGTGGCACCCACCAGGGGTGGTGACCATGGCCATGGGCTGAAGGAACAAGTTACCCCAGTAGTCAGGCTTCACCATGACAAGTAGAAGCCCAAGACTGCGAGAGCTTCCACCTTCCTAACCTGGCCACTATCCCAGCTCCAGGTTCTGAGGGGGAAACAGGTACAGTAACTTGTTTTTGGCTACTACCAACAATAAATGCTTACCAGGAAAAGTAATCTAGCCACGCTGAACTCATGAGAAGATCTCAATACTGCCTCTCAGCACTTCACAGAGATACCTCCTTTACTCCTGTGCTCTTCCTCACTGCGACATTCCTTTCACTTGTCAGACCTGGGAATTTGGTGATACCTGGGAAAATAAGAAGCTGTGTGTAGCATTATTAACTCACCTGGTTTTGAGAAAGCATTGAATGCTCACACTACTTTTGATATCTGGAAGCAGGAAATCCTTACCTCTTTTAGAGCTAGCACAAGAAGGTTTATGTCTAAAGACTGATTTGGCTTCAAAGATGGTAAGTTTAACTAAAGCAACAGAATGAATCCCAGTGACACTCGCATTTGTTTTGAAACAATCCTGCTACTGAGAACTTGTTTGTATTATATTCTGAAAAATACTATTTACAATAATTGTCCTAGCTCTTGTATCTAATTACAAATTTAAAAGATTAACTAAAAATTCCCTATGAAAAATAAGACCAGTGGAGCAGTCCAATTCAATTGTATTTATTCTGCATGTTCCACGAAATTAGGACACAGTTAATCAGTGGCTGTGCTTAATTAGTAAGAAACCTATTTAAACCTAATGATACACATGGCCAGGGTTGCTGCTGCTTAATGAAGACAGTAGTTCTGCTTAATTGGGATGCTTTCAGGTGACATAGTGGTTGGAAGCGATGCTTTGCTCTGCTATTTCAGTCTCGTGGTGGCCCTCTCTAGCCGTCCCACTAGGAACATTTTGCAGTTGCAGCTGACATTGCGCTTCAAGGGCTCCCTCCCTCCCTGCTTTTACCTCCTGACTTGTATCCTCAGCACCAACTCTTAGCTGCTCTGCTGCAGAGCAAATCTGCCACCTGAGGATGGGGACAACTCAAGTGTAAGGATTGCCACCAGCTCACTTACTCAGGTGTTGAAACTCTGTTTTTCATTAGTTGGACGGAATTTATTGCCAGTTCAAGTGCTCAGTGAGACAATAAGGACTTTCCCGTGATATCTGTTACAGACCAGCATCACTTACAGTCACCTGAATGCTTTCAATGAAAAGTTTGTGATTCCTGCTGCTATGACTTCCTCAACAAACATCTGCTGAAATTTATATGTTATATTCATCCTGTAATACTGGATAGATGCTTATTAGCCTGTGGGAAGTGAGTCAGAATCCTCAGCTCAGCTCCTAGAAGAGAGCCTCCCTCTTAGTCCTGTTGCTGGCAGTCACAGTGGGAAACGGTCATCGAGAGATTCGGATCTGCTCTCAAAGCTGCAGGTGATGTCCCCAAATCATAGCATTGTGTCAGCCTGCTGGGCAGTATAAGGAAGCTTGCAAATTAGCTGCACCTATCGCACAGAGGCAGAGAAGATTGGCTCGAAGGATAGCATTTTCTCATGACCATTAAACAAACCACAAATAACTACAAAAAAATAGAATTACTACATTTGTAAAGACAGCATTTTAGATAAGGTACCAAAGCCAGGACAAAATTTGCATGGTATGAGGCATTTGGCAGTGTGTGGGTATAACACGAGATGGCTTTACTTCCATCAACAGAGAGTTTAACACCACGGCAGAGTACCTTGAGTTTAACTGAAGTAAGCAAAGCTCACAGACTGAAACTAGACCTGTCAAACAGTACAGCGCAGGTCCAGTCAGCTGTCAGGGCCAAGCAGCAAAACAAAGTTGCAGCCTAGGATACGGTGAGTTGTGAAAATAATTTCTTCTAGCTATTCACGCTCAAAATGCCCCACAGAGCCAATGCAGACATTTCATGAAAAAGGCTGAAGTGTGAAACTGTCTGCACCAGCTGCTAGATAACGTCTCACTGGGGCTCCACCAGTACAATCCTGCTAGGTCTCCGTGTTCTCAGCAGCCGCTGGGGGGGCAACAGAGCGGTAGGGGCGGAATAGACCGCAAACATCGGGACTAGAGGTAACAGCAGCTGGAGGGAGGAGCAGGTAAGACTGGTGTGTATGCAGAAGACTGGTGTGTATGCAGAAAAGAAGGTTATCAGAAGATAAGACTAACACTAAACCGTGCCAGGAGCAGGAGACATGATTGAGCGGTCGTTGGGTCAAGGCAAAGGTGACCTGGTGTAACCTGGCAGCCTGTAGTGACACACACACGCACAGTGTACCTACTCAGAAGTAAAACACAGCTTCTGCTTGTCGCTGTGGGTTTATCTGCCTGGCAGGGAGCATCTGTGCATGGTGAAGTGGTGTTACCTTGTGGCTTTTCAGTACCCCTTTAGAAAATACTTAGTCCCTTCAACTGGATCCAGAGCTTTGTTTCTCCTACTTCCAACAGGAAGAGCTGCTGGAATACATCAGAATAAAACAGCGTTACTTCAGTGGCATCATCTGAGTGCCCAGGGAGCAAAACAAGACAATTACGGATTTTAAGAAAGCTTTATGTTCCAGCAACTCCCAGCCCCAGCCTCCCATACTCTTACAAGTCCCCTGCCCAGTGCCGGTGGATTTTGTGTCCTCTCTGTCTGTGTTTTGCTGCCTTCCCACCACCGCTCCCAGCCCCTTCTGCACTTACAGCTGAAGCCCGCAGGGGGACGAAGAGATGAGATCAGCTCGGCCAGCAGCACGGCACCCCTCCAGCCACGAGACAGTCAGACCAAACTTCACCACGAAGCTGTGGCGGAGGATCAGGACACCTAAGCTACAGCACCGCACCTTCATTACGGCTGTAGGATTTGGGTGTGAGGTGACCAAAAAGCATGAAAACGCCACCCCGGAGTGGCTGCAGTAATGCTCTGAAAAAGCTGTCACGCAGAAGAACTTTCTGCTGATAACAAGCATGGAATAATTTATATCCACCGTGTAAAGGCATGAACCAAACTGAAGGAGACCAGCTCTACGCTATTGATTTTTTGATAAACGGCCAAGTCTGGAAGCGACTGCAAACACAAAAAGTGTAGCTGGATGGAAAGTTAAATGCTACTTTGGCTTTTCTACGCGCTTATTTGTCACACAGTCTGTGGAGATTCATTATCAGAACTGCAATTTGGTTACCACTACAACAGTTTCAGGCTTCCTAGCAGCAGCTTGCTGGAGCTGCTAAGGTTCAAGGCAAATTTCCTTTTTAAACTCTTTGAGTGATCATTAAACATGATTGCTACAGGAGCAAACTGTCAAAGTTGTTTCATTTATTTCTTAATATCACAGCTGTACAATTTTCATACATACAGCAGGAAATGCGCATTGGTTACACAATGGCATTTGGCTGCATTTCCAAGTATAATACAGTAAGTGCAACTCCACTTAAGAATGTACATTTATACAACTTAAACAAATTAAGGATTGCTACACTACTATCTGTGACAGTATAAAGCTTCATTTATGTTAAGTCTCGTTACTAAACCACTTCCTGGTTAAATATAAAACATATTCAATTATTTTAAAATGGCCCTTGTGGTACTTGGCCAGCATATAAAATATTTGTTGTGTAAAATTTAACCATTAACTTTTTCTTTTCTTTTAAAAATAATCCTCTAAGCCTATTTAAACATTTGCTATTGAACTGTTATACTGACACCTTGTAGCAGGAACCAAATTTTACCCTCCTTTTGTTTGATCTCGCACTGCTCATCACCAAAAGAAGTTACATTTGTAATGTACTGCAGCTTTATTCAGATACAACCAGATGGCTAAGCTATTTAACAATTCTGTTCAAATGTAAATAACATTCTTCATTAAAGAAAAAGAAATTACATTTCGGAAATATTTGTCATCAAAATTTTAATGGGTAGAGTGCTACCAGCACTGGGAAGAAAAAAAAAAAGCATTAATTTATCTTTTAAGACCCACCTGAATATTCGGTTTAAACTCTTATAACTTTACTTTTGGAATACGTTGGTCCACAGACCATATTCTTGTTACAGCTTACCAAATGAAAAACAGAAATTGCTCTTATTGCCGTCCCTATAACAGGAATGGTTCAGTTTTAAACCTCCTTTAAAAATATACATTTTACAATCCTTTCACCTCAACAAAGGTGACACTGACAATAAATACACTGGTTTGGTGGTTTTATTTTTCTTTGCCGTGAAAAGTCTACAAACTACCTGTTGTAGGCCCTTTCTTTTTTAGACTTCTCCAATGCCTTGTCCATAGTTTTCTCATTTTCTCCTCGACATTTGGGGCAGTACCATTTGCCCTTTGGTTTATGGTTGAGTCCCACACAGGAAAAGTGAAACCACTCGATGGGGCACTCGTCATTATCGCATCCTATCATTTCTCCATAGGAGACTTGGTTGCATAAGCAGTATGTTGGCTCATTGGGATCAATAGGAAGGTCTGGAGGAGAAGCTTCCCTCTCCGCCTTAGCCTTGGATCGCTTCTTCTTCTTGGATGTCTTTGCTTTCTTCTCCTTTGGAGTTCCTGAGGTGATGTCATCGTGATCATGATTATTTGAAGCATTTTCTCGATTCTCGTTATTCCTTTGCCTCCTTGACCTCTTATTGTTGGGCTTCTCAGCCTGGGCGATTGTCTCGTTCTTTGACTTATCTTGGCTGGCTTTCCCGCTGTTCCCAGTGGTGTCGTTAGTCTCTTGGCACGTCTCAAACAGTTCCACGTGGCTGTCCACTTGCCTGGTTCTGTTCTCAACAAGCTCTACCATCTGACTGACGATTTGGATCTTCTCGTCGCCCAGCTCCTGACTCCGAATCAATGCTCTCTGTATGCAGTGCAACATTCTTCTCTTCTGCACAGCATCAGTCTCTCGTTTAAATTTTTCGTAGTAATCATCCAGGTCCTTCAGAATCTCTGCAAGGAAGAAACAAGAACTGTAAGTATTTCAGGCAGAGGACGGTGAAGGAAAGCCTTCCCGCATTTTTCCTTCCACACAGCAACACCTTTTTGTAGCGCACGGAGCTGATCAAAGGCAGACTCCCTGAAGCTGAAATCTGACAAGTGGCTCATGACTCCAGTGGAATATTTTTGTCCCAGTAGGTCCCTCAGGAACAGAATGCAAGTGCTGATTTAGAAAAAAAAAGAGAGACTAAATATAATCTCACGCATGGTGACAGCTCTTCCCTTTATCGGTAATTAAAAGGAACAGAAAATACACAGACCACCACAAGTTCCAGCATCAACTGTAGAATTACAGGGGGAATTAATAGATTGGTTTCTAGGACACTTTCTGTACAATACGGTTAATGCTTGTGGTGAACAACGGAGGGTCGGAGAAGAAGAAATCACAAACCAGTGCAGGAATCAGACAACAAAGTACTTAATAATCGTTATCATGCCTGACAGCTGATGCAGAAGAACTTCAAACGCACAGGGCTAGACCCTAGATTCAGGTGAGTTTCATCCGATACTGCTGAGTGGCTGCCGAAAACGAGGCCAATTAAAACCTTGTGAGTGCGGAGTTACCATTACAGTATCGGAGACGTGGGGATTATTTTCTCCCTGTAGGTGCTGTAAAATAGCCGTTACTTACTTTGTGTGTAGTTTTTCATTAAATGTTTACTGCAACGAAGGAGTAAAAATTAAGGAGCAACATTAAAGATGATTTATGACAAAGGGAACAGATAAAGCTTCCTGTTGATTTAAAATGCTAACACTGAAAGTCTGTTGGACCGTGGATCACACCCGAAGGCCTGTGTAAAGGCTTTGAAAGGAGGAACATTCCACAAGTGTTTGAAGTTTCACGACGACTTTTATGAACTTATTCCATGCAGAAGTGTTTGAGTTTTGCTGTGGTACTCGGTGACACTCAGCACGCAGTACGCTCCGCCCGTCCACATAACCCCTCAGGAACACGCGAAATTAAGGATTTTCCCCATAAATACCCTCCTCGTCCCTCACCCCCTCGGACACGCAGCCACTGCTGTCTCGGGGCTTAGATCGGGACGCGGTATCAGCCAGGGGGACGCCGCCTGCAGCCCCCAGCCCGCCCCACCCGCCCGCAGTAACGACGGGAGCGCTATTAACTGGTGTATTACTTATTGACTGGGAGAGAGCTTTATTAACGCGGCTCCTCACGGCCCGCCCCGCGCCCCGGAAGTGCCGCGCCGGCAGGCCCGGCCCCTGCCTAGCAACCGGCCGCGCCCCGGAAGTGACGCAGCGGCTATTGTTCTCCGGCCGGAAGCCGGCGGCGGGCCCCCGGTTGGCACCGCAACGGCCGAGGCGGGGGAGGAGGGGCGCGGGGAAAGGGCGGGGCTCCGCGCGGGGTAGCGCCTATCAGAGGCGGCGACGGGCAGAGCCCCGCCCCCTTGGGCCGTCCAATCGGAGACGGAAGAGTGAAAAAGGGGAGGCCAAGGTTGGCCCGCCCGCTGCCGGCGCCGCAGCCAATCAGCGCCCGGCGGCCGGGGCAGGCCGAGATATTCAAATCAACGCCACCGAAAAGTTGCTTCTCGAAACGTCACGGGGGGGGGGGGCGGGGCGCCGGGCGGAACGGCCGGCCCTCCGGGCCAATCGGCGAGCGGAGGCGGGCCTCCCCCGCCCCGCGGGGACGGCGTCGCCCTATCAGCGCGGCCCGGGGGCGTGGCGAGCGGCGCTATGCTAACGAGGAGCGGTTATAAAAGCCGCGCCGACGCCGAGCGCCCCGCACAGCGCGGAGGCGCCCGCTGGCCGCGCGGCGCGGGAGCGCGCGAGAGGCGGCGTGTCTCAGCCCGCCCTGCCCCGCCATCGCCGCCTCCCCGCCCGCGGAAGTTTTCCCCCGGCCCGTTTTTTCCCCCCCGAAGGCAGCCTCGGACGCCGAGGGCGGGAAGGGGGCTCCGGTCGTCCCCTCCCTGCCCGGCTGTCAGCGGCGCCGGGGAGAGCCCTCCCCTCCCCCTTCCCCCTCGCCCTCCCCAGCGGACAGCGAGTGACAAAGCTGCCACAAAGCTGCCCCGGGCCCCGCGCCGGCCGGCCGGCCCTGCCCCTGCCCCTTCCCTCGGCCCGGCAGGGAGGCAGCTGGGCGCTGGGCACATCCGTACGGCCGGCCGTATGCCCCCCCCCGCGTACACACACCACGCACACCACACAC
>NC_048893.1:143658806-143738496 GCF_011077185.1 Oxyura jamaicensis | reverse complement strand
CCCCCCCCCCCCCCCCCCCCCCCGCCCTCTGCTTCAGGGGGTGAAGCGAAACCCACCGGGGAGGGAGCCGGGAAAGCGCTCCCTGCCCCCTTCCCCTCCCCTCCCTCCTCCCTCCCTCACTAGCTGCCTCTCTCCCCTACTACAGCCATAATGAATACTGTACATTCCTAAATGTTGTGCTGTAATCTCTCCGTCCGCACAGCACTTTCTGCCGTACCCCCAAAGCCCTTCCATCGCGGCCCCCCGGCCGGGGGGGTGCCCCCCTTTGTGCACCGCACACCCCGCTTCCCTGCCCCCGCCTTCTCGGCCGGCAATTTACACAGAAAAGCAGAGTCCTTGCTTAATAAGAGAAGCCGGAGACCTTTTGTTCCGCCCCATGACAAGAGCTAACGCTGCAGATCAGCCCCTCTCTCTCTCCTCGGCTCTCCTCCCCGGCTCTCCCCCTGCTCTGGGCTCCCCGAAATAAAACTACCATCCCCGCGGGGTGCAGGGGGGCGAAGGGAGCCGAGGCTCGGCTCCGGAGAGAAAAGAAAGACACCCTCCCCCCGGCCCCACACGGCACACACGCACCGAGCGAGCACTTACCTTGATATTTGGCGTCAATTTCCCTCATCAAGGAGACATTTCGCTGCAGATCGAAGGGCATCGACTCGATGGAGTCCAGGTAATCCTCCACATAGTTCACGAGGTGAAGCTGCTCGCCGTTCGCAGGACTCAACATTTTCATCCGGCGAAAAGGGGAGGGGGGGGGGGGGGGAGTAAAAATAAAAAATAATAATAAAAAAAAAAATAGATCCTTCTCTCCGCACGCTTCTCTCTGTCCCCCTGGCCCGGCGGGTGCTGCTCCCCCCGGAGGAGGCAGGCGGGGGAGATGGGCTCGCCCCCCAGAAGCCGAGAGCAGCTACATCGGAGTGCTCTCGTGTGAGGCAGAGGGAGCCGCACGCACACACACACACACACACACACACACGGCACGCACACACACACCCTCCGCCAGTCCCCTCCAGCCAGCAGCAGCTGATTGAATGGCTGTCGTCGTGGGTAATTCACGGAGGAGGCGGCACGGGAACAATCGGAGGGATCCGTGTGTGTGTGTGCGTGGAGGGGGGGGGGGGGAGGAGGAGGAGGAGGAGGAGGGAGGCGGGGGGCTCGAGCCAGCCCCTCCGAAACACTCCGCAAACAAAACGCGCCCTGCGAAGTGCCTGTCAGGGGCAGCCCCTCCGCTCCTCCTGCTCCTCCTCCTCCTCCTCCCGCTGCTCCTCCTCGGGGCCGCCCGGTGCCGCCCGCCCGCCGGGCCGGAGGCGCGCAGCCCGCAGCCCAGTTTCAAACACTTGGGAAACATTTGGCCCCGCCGCGCACGGCGCATGCGCACCCCTCCCGCCGCTGTGTACACACACACACACACACACACACACACACACACGGGCGGGCGGACACACGGACACGGGCGCGCACACGCGCGTTCCCCTCCCCCTCCCGGAACCGCGGCGGAGCGAGCACCGCCCCCCCCTTCTTCCTCCTCCTCCTCCTCCGCTTGCCACGAGTTGGGCGGGAGCCCGGGGCGCTGAGGGGGGAACGGGGCAGCTGGGTGCTTGCTTTCACGCCGGGCGCTGCCAGCAGCCCGCTGCCGGGACCGGCACGGCTCTGAGGGGGTACCGGGAGCCGTGCAGCTCCCCCCCACCCCCCCGTGGGGCCGGGCGCTGAGGAGAAGCGCTGCCCCCCTCCCTCCTCCTCCCCGCCCTCCCTCCTTCTGTCCTCAGCGGGCAGCCGCAGCCATCAGCCCCGCGGCGGCTGGCAGCCCCGCCAGCCAATCGCCGCCCGGCTCGCCGCCCGCCCCGCGGCTCTCGCAGCCAATCACAGCCGGCCGGAGGGGGGGGGAGGAGGGAGGGAGGGAGCCGCGGCGACAGCGCTGCCCGGGATACCGGCCTGGGCAGAAGGGGCGGTGAAACCGGAGGGGGGGGGTGCGCATGCGCGCTGCTAGCGGCGCGGGGAGAAAATGGAGCCGTGCGCGGGGGGCAGCCCGAAACTACATGTCCCAGCAGCCCCCGGGGCGACGCGGCTGTTGGTAACGGGCGGCCTGCTCGGGGCTGAGGGGCCGGCTCGGGGCGACCGCCCCCAGCCCGCTTCCCCGGAGGCTGCCGGCAGCGGGGGGCGGCCCCGGCCCGAGGGAGGCGGCCCCTGCCCGAAGGGGGCGGCCCCGGCCCGAAGGGGGCGGAGTTCCTCGGCTCCCGCCCTTGGAAATGCAGCGGCGTTGTGGGGGGGGGGCGTGGTTTTGTTAAAAAAATAAATAAATAAAAATAAAACTCTCCTGCCTCCGCCTCGAGATAGGCCGCTCTCCGCCTCGTGTTTTCTCAAAACGTCACCGGCGATCGCCTCGCTCAGGGGACGCTGGCTCATGGCCAGTCGTGGGCACGGCCTCGGGGGCGGCAGCCTGTGGCCCTCATGCCTCGCAGAAGGCTGAGGCGCTGTCAGCGATTAAAGGTGGTGAACAGTCCCCTGGCTGCTGAAAGGAGCAACGCCAATAATTGTGAGTCAGTAGAGGCAAGACATCCAGAAGGAATTCAGACGAGTCCCAGGAAGAGTCGTTCTTGCAAAAAAGTTAGCCACCACATCACGCACACGGCAGTAATTACACATACAAATCGGGTATCAGTTCATAAACGTACCCGGTGATTTGCTGAACAAGAGCTTCCATCATCACAGGAAAAGTCCAAGTCCATCATCACAGGAAAAAAAAAAAAAAAACAGGAAGGTGCATCTTCTAGGTATAGTAGTGGCTTGCTAGGCTTCAGTAATCTGCTCAAAAAAGCAGATACTAAAGATCTAACTTTACAGCAGTGAGAATCAAGGGAACCTGCAACCAGGCCAACAAACCATGCAACTGCTCTGTAACGTATTTTGTGTATCTAACATATCTTTTATGTAACATAAATATTCCAGTCATTGTGTTTTCATCAGCATAATGTTCAGAGTTCTTAATATGAGCAGCATAAATTTCAAAACCTTCAAATACGTTCCATAACTGCAGATACCGAGGATATAAGACGTTAGGTATATATCCACATGAGAAATTCTGCCCCCGTTCTCTTTCTCTACCTTAGCTGAATGTTGCTGTATGAAATACTCTGTAATTACTACAGCGGTGCCCCTCTTTATTAGAAAAGATAGTGTCTTCTGATCATTAGTCATTATACTTTATAGGTACAGACAACTCGGATGAGTTATTCCCTCTAATAAACTGCTGTTTCTTCACCATTTAATAGCTTAATCCCTTTCTTCTACAGTCACATTTGTTTTTCTTGTGTTTGTTCTTTACGAGGCTACATTCATACTTACATGAGAGACGATAATAGAATTTTACAGGTCTATTAATCTTGCTTATGGTTGAAAGTTTTGAAACAAAACCGCAGGATTTTGGAAGGAAAGATGAGCAGAGTTGAATTTTGCAAGTATTAAGGCCAGGAGACAAGTCATAGTTTGTACTTTCATGCAACAGGCATCACTGGACAGCTTATACCATTTACAGGTATTTGGGCCAGAAATACCTCCTTGTATCATAAATTATACAGGATTAATCATTCTAAAACTTAGAGGGGAAAAAAAAAATCTAGCTGAGTTCGTCTCTCCCTTTGCCTGCTTGCCTTGAGACTGCCAACCTCACTACTTCTTTCAGACGTGTTTTCTGGCTGCTGCCATTTGCACCTGTTGCACTTCGTGAGCTTAAAAAGCACTGGCATTAAAAGTGCCCTAAAAATTCTGACTGGAACTGGTAATTGTGTATTGCAGTACAAGGCCAAGGCAGAGGTACAACTGGAGATGACACGGATCAAGGGGAGATTATTCCATGGGCTCCACAATCCCACAGTGAATTCAGAGGAGGTGCACCTCAACAGCTGGAAACAACCAACAAGGACACCCATCTGACCTCTGACCAAAGTCATGCAGACTCTCCAGCTTGTTTCTGTAAAGTGCAGCACAGGAACCAAATGCTTCAGATGGAAAACTTGTAGCACACGTTAGAGCAGTTGATGGATAGGTTGCCAGAACAGCAGTGGTGCTGAAAACTCGGGGCCCGGCCTAATGGCTTTTGGTAAGAGCAAGAAAATTTATTTCCTTAACTGTGTTTTATGTCCACCGATCCTGAAATTTCTTTTGCAGTTTCATTTCATTTCCCCTGAATTACTCTTTTAGCATAGGTATCTCAAGATCATTTTTCTTTTATAAAACATACTCTTCCTGAACTTTGGGGGAATGGCCACTCAACATTTACAACATTTCTGAGTCAAGCATTTGTAATAAGCATGAGACAACTTTTATTCTCCATTTAAAAAATTAAATTGGATTCTTAGACAAAAAGCATTTGTAAATTTCGTAAAAATAAAAAAGCGCTATAAAATGTGAGTCAGAATGAGTCTGTTAGTACAGACTACTCCAGAGTTCTAAGAATAAATGAATAAATCCAGTCCACTGCAGTGGATTTAGCTTTAGTCTTCACAACACCACCCCCCCCCCCCCCACACACACACACTTACTTTCTTAGGGCCAGATTCCTTTGCAGACCAGAAAGAAGAGCCACAGATACTAGAAACATGCTCTTGTTAGCCCAACAAATGCTGCTTTTCTCCTCTGTCAGCAATTCTAAGACAGTGTGGTTTAATTCTTAAGATAAATGTAGCACCCCGAGCAATACGTTGGGAAACTGTAAACTTTACAAAGAATGTATCTCCTAGTAATAAACAGAAAAGAACAGTTTTGTAGCATAAGCTTTATTTGCTCTTTACCTGTGATACAAAGCACGCTTTGGGGTTTGCCTGCGGATACTACACACCTCCTGGGAACCGGTCGGTCTTGCATGTGGTCCTGGTCTGGGTACCCGAGACTGGAAACTAGAAATCACACGAGGAGCCAGGTGAGCCAGAACACCCAGAGATCCTCCCTGCCCACCACAGAAACGTTGCAGACCTGCAACACGTGTGTCTTTCTACCATTTTTTCCCTTTCAGTCAAGCCCAGAAAGGAAACATTGCCTTCCTGCACGTGCAGGTACAGAAAATATATAGGCTCATTCTAAGGGATTCTGGAATCACAACCTTACCTCAGAGTTCCAGCTTGTATTTAAGAGAAGTAAGTTTTAGCCTTGGTGGCTCCCATGAGAAAGGTGAAAACATGAGCTGACAATATTAAGTAAGCGTGTGCCCCCTTGAAACGACAGTTTACCTGAAGCTCTGATAGACACACCTCATTGGGATTTTGACTAAGGGATTTACCCCCTGCACCCTGCATCTCCTACTAACTATTCAGCAGAAAATACAGAAGTAACAGGTATCGATCTGCTCCCCTGGCTCCAGCTGCTGGCAACGTCTGAAGGCATCTTCTTCCACTCCAGATGGCAAAGAAGACAAGTCTCCTGATGGAGGCTGAAAATCCTTTCCTGATATTATTCCGCTCCTCTGGTAGATGAGGACCTCATTCTACGTGCTCCAAGATAGGAATAAGGGTATCAGGAAGGGAGGTGGTTATAGGTGTCGTAAGTCGATGTGTGCTTACAGCCACAGGCTATTTCTGAGAATGTCTATTAGTTTTTTCTAAGGTACATAATTTATGGTTATAATATATCAGCTATGGTTGTAATATATTGCTTGCAGGACACTTTCCACAGTTCCAATGAATTTATTCTACTGCGTTAAACCAAATCTAAAGAGTGAACAATATTAACTGTTTATTTCAGGCATTAAATTATTATTATTAATAATAACTGTATAGCCTTTACTACCCTCAGAAAATACATATTTTTTTTTTCAGGACATAGACGTTTCTAGACTAAATGCTAAATTACAGCTAGTCGGAATACCAGCGGCACTAAGCCTTCTGAAACCATCAGGGAAAGAAAGAGTTTCTCCGTTCTTCTGATCTGTTGGCAGTTTCATCCATGACAGCTAAACCTGGAATTACAGCTAAAAAAACATCCATTGTTACTTAGTATTGATTCGGCCTCTCTCAAAGTGCTTGGCACTGTACAGAACAAAGACAACAGAGTCAAAGACAACTCTTAACAGGATGTGTGTTGAATAGTGAAGACATCAAAACCAGCCAACTATGGCAACTGAAATAATTAGCTTCCTCAGAAATATCTAAAGCAAACACTTACAAGGTTACTGGATGGTATCTTTAGTTTTATCCTAGCTGGTCTCAAAATAGAAAATCCATAAAATAGGTTTCTTATCTAATCAAAAGTTCATTGATAAATGAAAAACATTGTGGAACATAACTGTATATTAAGAAGAACAGAAAACATCTGTCAGTAGTAGGGCTGTATATCTGATACTCTCTACAACTAAGCCAGATACACACAGACTGTTTGGATGAAGAGAGATTTCTGTTATTATGTAAGAACAGTGATTTAAATACTCCTATTCAAGATGAGAAAAATCTAAGAAACCTATCCCTGGCGGATTCAAGAGGACACAATATCAGGATTTGTGTGAAGCAGTTTACCACAGCCAATCCTATTCTCTTCAGTGCGCGGTCAAGAAAGGCTGCAATCATGCACTGTTACCTTCCACGCAGAGGCCAACGAGATGCTTTAGCTGGTGGGCACTGCAGTGCTCTGGGAATTGAGAAATGGCTCTGCCCTGAACCAGAGGTTTGCGGGGAGAGAGGCAGCAGGGAGCAGCACAGCCAGAGCGTGCTGGAACTGGTGGTTCACTCTTACCATGCAGGGCTAAGGGTTGCAGCAGGTGGAGGTCAACTTCAAAATACGCCACGAAGACTCTTTCTAAAACTGACAGCAGACCTGTGGTGCTCCCTGCAGCTGCAGCTGATGTGGGTTTTCCCCAGTGGTTGGGAAAATTAACAGAAGAGTGACTCACTGAGAATAGGTTAAAAAAATATATATGGGGAAAAAAACCTAGTGTCTGGCTCAGGAAGTCACCCGTTCAGAAGCTGGGAGAGTAGGGGGGGAAATATATATGCTTGTGCAGTTCTCTCTTGCTTCCTTGGTAGCTGCTCACAGAATCACAGAGTCATTAAGGCTGGAAAAGCCCTCCAAGATCACCTGGTCCAACCACCCCCCTACCACCAGTCACCCACTAACCCAT
Source organism: Oxyura jamaicensis (assembly GCF_011077185.1). Lineage (NCBI taxonomy): Eukaryota > Metazoa > Chordata > Aves > Anseriformes > Anatidae > Oxyura > Oxyura jamaicensis. Next base: position 143,731,400 of record NC_048893.1, on the reverse strand, counting down.
GTCCCTAAGCACCACGTCCAGCCTTTCCTTGAACACCCCCAGGGACGGTGACTCCACCACCTCCCTGGGCAACCCGTCCCAGTGCCTGACCGCTCTTTCTGAGAAGAAATGGCTCCTCATTTTCCAACCCGAACCTCCCCTGGCATAACTTGAGGCCATTCCCTCTAGTCCTATCACTGGTTACCTGTGAGCAGAGGCCGACCCCCAGCTCCCCACACCTTCCTTTCAGGTAGCTGCAGGGAGCAATAGTTACTTTTGGAAACAAATGGCAGCTTAACAACACGTCGGTCCACCCGTGTGTCTGCTCCACTGTACCTTTAGTCAGCCCAGGGAAGTAGCTCAAGAGTTTCCAGAGCGGGTCCGGGCGCTCCAGCCGGTTCAGTCCCGCTTCCTCTCCGTGATCTGAGTCAATAAAAATAAAAACCCCAGCGGGAAAAGCCTGGCCAGAGAACACACCCTCCCGGCTTGTGCCGACCCGGGGAGGGACGCAGCAGATCTCGGGCACCGGCGCCGCTCGGGTCCCTTTGGGATGACGGGGCGGCACGGCGGGGGCGGTGACAGCCGCCCCGACCCCTCCTCTTCCCTCCTGCCTCCCCGGCTCGGGCCTTAGCGGCGGCGGCCGCGGCTCCCGCTCGGCGGAGAGGAGCGGAGGAGGGAGAAGCGGGGGCCCCGGTGCCGCGGCCATGCTGCGCGGAATGGCGGCGGCCGCCCGGCGGGGCTGGCGCGGGGCCGCGCCGGCGACATGGCGGCGGGGCCGCTGCTGCTGCGGGCCGGCGGGGCGGCGGCGCTGGGTGCCTCCGGCGGGCAGCCCCAGCGGGGTGGTGGCGTACAACAGCCGCAGCCGGAGCAAGGAGCCGCTGGTGCTGGCCCGGGACGGAGTGGCCACCTGGTAGCGGCGGGTGCGGGGTGCCCCGGGGCCCGGCCGCCGTCCCCACGGCGGCTGACGGGCGCCGTTTGCCTCCTGTGTCTCCGCAGGTACAGCTGCGGGCCCACCGTGTACGACCGGGCGCACCTCGGGCACGCCTGGTGAGTGAGCGGGGCAAGGAGGGATGGAGGCTTTCCTGCGGCTCCTTGTGCTGCCCGTGTGATCCGGGCTGCTCCCGAGCCCCCGTCTCCTAATCCTGCAGGCAGAGGATGCGTTGGGGTCGTGGGGAGAGGGGCGAGCTCTCTGCTAGCTGCTGTCATACCAGCAGGGGATGTATATGCTGCGTATGTGGGTAACTTCTGTTCCGTGTTACCCCTTCAGGTTCGCTGATACAGTCAGCAGGGTGAGCAGCACGCGTGCTGCGTTTCCAGAAGGCTGGGTGCAGCTCTCCTGCGCGTGGTGCTGATGGTGGTCTGCTCAGGATGGCTGCCCTTGCTTCCCTGTGGAGCAGGCCTCAAAAACTTTCCTCTGTGTTGGTATTCCACATAGCTTTGGCACAGTGAATTATTCTAAGATATAATAACACTATGCTATTATGTACGATAATATTATTGATATTACATATATTCTTTTCTTGATCTTATTCATGTTTTTCTTTCAGTGTCTTTCCTCCATGTATGTGTGCATGATGCTCTTTTGCCTTAAAGTTTCACTAATCAAACTGTACTGAGGTATGGGCAGTGCCTTGCATAGCTGGGCTGTGGAGTAGAACAGCTTATACCACTTCTATACACACTGCCCATGTTTCTCCGCTGGAACGGATATTAAGTGGTAGTGTGGATCTGGAGTACAGCATTTACAGAGCCAGAGGACTTCACCTTCACCAGAGGTCTCGCATTGTTATGTGTCTTTGGAGTGTCTGTTTCAGTCAGTGGTTCTCCACGTTCTCCTGATTAGAAGAGTGAGAAGACCTGCTATTTTTTCTATCCGTTTTTATCCTATGTCCAAACTAACAATTTCAAGCTTCCCCAGTCTGAAAGTTTGCCATGACTGTGCCACCTATTCCTGACCTTTTCACGTATAGTATAAGAAAAAACAGTTAGGGCTGAATATCACATTCATGGTGGTGTGTCATGCAGATAAGGAGCTATGTTATCATCCTTCTGCTGCCTCTTTAGTGCCTTCACGTGTTTCCTGTAGTACAGCAGGATGCGTGTGCTGAAGATCTTCCTCTCTCGCTTCTGATCAGGTGAACCCTCTGGGGGGGCGAGGAATTAACTGTTCCCTCCCAGGGTCTGTGGTCTTGCACATCTCAGTGTTGACATCTCAGCTGCTCCATTCAGTATGGCAAAGCATGATTTATTTTTAATTTTTATTTTTTTCCAGTAGCTAGGCCTACTTGTAGAGATAGAAGAGCATTGCTTTTGTTGGCACAGCTGAAATGAATGGGAGTCTACAGATCAGGAAATGCTGTTGAAAATAGCGCAAAGTCACGTGGAATGATGCATGTTGCTACAGTGTCACTCCTATAAAATATCCTCATGGTGTTGCATCCTTGCAACATCCCATCTTATCACTGGAATTCCTTTTTATATCCTTTTTACATAACAAACACAGCAGGTCACGAATGATGGAAATGAGCTTGAGATCCTCAAGAAGAATTTGGAAAGCATTGCATTATTGTTTTTCTTTTCCCCACTAATATTTCTTCTCTAAATAATCCAACTTTCTCTAGCATGTTGTGCTTCCATACTTCAAAACAGGCGCCCCGTGTGTTTTCAGACAGCATCCATAATTCATTCTATATGTTAAAACAAAAAAAAACAAACAAAAAACCTTCAGAAAATGCCACCTTTTCCCTCAGTGCTGAGACTAGCTTGGATTTTGCTGATGTGGGCTGCAGCCTGGTTAGGACCCTGGTTCCTGGCCATGGTAAGAATAAGCCCAAATAGGAAGGATTTCCTTCATGCAGTTGTACCTGGTGTGGAACCTCCTTCATTAGATCCATTTTTTTTCACTGTAGTTTTTTGGTACTGAAGTTGTAAAGAGCCTGCTTTCCAAGATATCGGGAGATCCACTCTGGCTATTGCAGAGCTTCTTCCATCAATTGTGCTAGAAGATCAGAGTAAAGGGAAGAGCACAAAATTTGTATATGATCTGAGAACTAAAGCTGCAGAGCCATTAAGTACAGTTTTAAGCTTTTGATGCTGGCATTGTCCCTTCGAAAGAGGTCCAAAGAAGAATTTAATCTGCTGGAATTGTGTCACAACAGGAGATGCACATTGCTCCCAGTGAGCTGCTGTTCATTAATATCTCTTCTCTTGGCAGCATATGCCACCTTCCAAAAGGCCTTTTTTATATAGACACAGTGCAGACAACAACAGAAAAGTATTTTTCTTCGTCAAGATACTGAAATCATCACAGAATCACTGAATGGCTTGGGTTAGAAGGGACCTTAAAGATCATCCTGTTCCACTCCTCCTGCCATGGGCAGGGACACCTCCCACCAGAGCAGGCTGCCCAAAGCCCCATCCAGCCTGGCCTTGAGCACCTCCAGGGATGGGGCATCCACAGCTTCTCTGGGCAGCCTGTGCCAGGGCCTCACCTCGCTCATAGTAAAGAATTTCTTCCTTATACGTAATCTAAACCTCCCCTCTTTTAGTTTAAAACCATTCCCCCCTTGTCCTATCACTCCACGCCCTGACAAGCAGTCCCTCCCCAGCTTTCCTGTAGCCCCCTTTAGGTACAGGAAGGCTGCTGTAAGGTCTCCCTGGAGCCTTCTCTTCTCCAGGCTGAACAACCCCAACTCCCGCAGCCTGTCCTCACAGGAGAGGTGCTCCAGCCCCTGATCATTTTCATGGCCCTCCTCTGGACTCGTTCTTATACTCCCGTGCTCTTCTTATGCTGGAGGCCCCAGAGCTGAACGCAGCACTCCAGGTCCATGTCCTTGTTATATAACCACCTGATCCCCACAGCTGAGGGGAAGGATGCAAATGCATTGGCAGTCTTTGCTTTGACAGACACAGTGGGAGCAGCCTGTCCAGTGGTGTGGGTGCCATGGAAAGCTGCAGGTCCTGGGGCTTTTCTTCACTCTTGTGCTCAGGTTTCTTCAAAGCCAGTGGAGGCTGACATTTCTCCTCATCTCGCAGGATGGAGTGCGAGCCTGCAGTCACCTTGTGTTATTTCACACAGTAATTGGGTTTTATGGAGTCAAAGCATGTTCTGAGAATGAAGAGCGGAGAGCCTGTGAGGGGCAGAAGGCTGCCGCAGGCCTGCACTGCATGCAGCTGGATCCGTGTGGCTGCGCTGAATGTTCAGCTTTGTCACGTACAGCCGGGATGATATTGAGAATTTATTCTCGGCTGTAAATAAAATAAAATAACCCCCCCAGAGCAGCTCTTCTTTGCTGTCAGAAAAGATCTGTGGTGTGTTAATGTAATAGCTTACCTGTAGCTCTACCTGTTACTCGACCCCAAGCAAAGTTAACGTGAGCTGGTTTGTTTCTGTGTCGCTCTGTGTGGTGGACTTTGAAAGCCTGCTGGCATATACAGAGTGAGGGCTTTTTATGTTTAAAATAACTGATCTCTGTCCCTCTTTTGTAGTGTTTGCTTTGGAAAAGTCTTCTGGTTGAGAGGCAGCTTCAAACACAGCTCAGGGTTATCATAAAGAGATGCAAGAAAAGAAAGCGGAGAAAATTTGCTGTAATGTGTCGCTAATGCCAGAAGAGGGTAGAGCAGTTCAACTGAAATTTGCTTGACTTTTGTGCAGATTGGAACTAATTTTGGAAAAGCATTTTATGTACTCAAGACCCCCCCCCCTTTTTTTTTTTCAAGTATTAGGGTATTGAGAATATCTCCGTGGCTGTTAGTGCTCTTTGACATTTTTATCAAAGTTTATTCCTATTACTGCATATTTAAAAGCTTTTTTTTTTTTTTTCTGTCTTCCAGCTCCTATGTTAGGTTTGATATAATCCGAAGGATAATGACTCATTTTTTTGAAACTGAAGTTATCATGGTGATGGGGATTACAGACATAGATGACAAGATAATAAAAAGAGCCAATGAGGTAGGTATTTGCTACAGTCTTTGATCCAAACTTTTGGTATTTCCTAGATATAGTTACATAGGGAAAAGACCTAAGTATGTTTTATTTATTTATTTATTTATAAATAGGTAATATATTTTGAGATTTTTATCCCTCTAGCTGCTCCTGGGGCAGGTGTTCTTATAGCCTTATGCCTTGTCTGGAAGGCCAATGGAAAAAGCCATGGCAACCCATCATCAGAGTCGAAGCATATCTTTTCCCAAAAGCAAACCAAAGCCGGTAGCTTCTGGCTGTTTTCCAAAGAAATGTTTTGTGTTGTTGATCGTTAAAGACTGTAAATGATGAAATACAAGACTGAGGGTTGAGTTGTCAAGCACTGTCTAGCTGCAAAGTCAGCACCTTGAAACGTGTCCTCAGTCTTGTCTGAGTTCATGGCCTCCTTGAAAGTTGACACTTTTGGGTAAGGCTTGACCAGACAGGGGCCTGGTGGCTGGATCAGTACAAAAATACAGAATTAAAAAAATAAACCAGTGCAAACAAACTTTTCACTGAATTCTCAGGGTTGTTGGCATGATTAAAGGTTTTAATGGCTGTAAGTAGTTCTCAGATGAATTTTTATCAGACCTTTCTTAACAACTGTGCTTGGTGAATATTTAATGTCATTTTTAAAAAATGTTTTGGATCCTAAAATGCCAAGATTTTATTCAGCATTTTAAACATCTTTCAAATGAACATTTTATCATTTTTTGAAATCTGTAACATGTCTTCTGGATCATAAATAAAATGAACTGCAATTACAGTTTCAAGCTTTAAGCTAGTTTCTTGGAACCAGAGAATTTGGCAGGTGTCATTTTTATTTAATCTTTAAGTGAACAGTTGCTATTGCACTTAAATGCACTGCATTCAAAAAATGCTACCACTGCTTTCTTGTAGAAATAAGTTTGTTCCCTTAGTACTTTTATTTGCATTTTTTTAAGGCCAGTACTCTTTAACAACAACAAAAAAAAACCTACATTTCACATTTTTTCATTGGAACATCATGGAGTTTTTATTTTGTGTGGGGAGGGTGCTTTAAAAGAATGTGTGTTTTTTTACTCCATTCTTTGATTCTATGAAGAGCTATTTTATGTAGCATTTTTGTGTATTTTTGAATGCCCTGCTCCACACGTCGGTTGTACAATCAAAGCCTCTGCTTCTAAGGTTTGTTTTTGCTGTTGGCCTCTGTTGTTGTTGACCTTTGTAGCTGAAGTATTACAGTGCTGGATCGACATGCCTAACTTTGTTCTTCATCCTCTGGTGGGACTCATCTGGGGGGAATCTGAAAGTTGGGCGTCTGGTCTGTGAGGAGCGTGGTACATTCCCTCAGTGGTCCTTTGAGAAAGAGATGAGTCTCTGTGTTTGGAAATTTTCCTGTCTTCCTTTGGGCACTACCTTTGTCTTTCTGTTGATCAAAAAAGCATCTGAGTTGCTGGAAGAGCGCTCCCTCTGGTCTGCAGGCAGAAGCATTTCTTTGTCTATTAGTGGAGCATCTTCCTTTTTCCTTTGCCAGATGAGCATCTGGTCTTCACCAGAACTCCTGCCTAGTCCAATAACTTGTCTGAATAGTGGTACCCACCCCCTTGAAGATATTCCAGTAATGATCTTGAAGCAATAAACTGGATTTATTTTGTTAGTGAGTCAGTTATCTGCAAGCTGGAGAGGGTGGCAGTTCGTTGAATCTTCCCCAGTAGGTTTTCCTCAGAGAAGACGTAAAACTTGAATTTGAGAAACACTGATATCATGCTTTTGCCTGCTAGGGCAGGTTTTGCCTTCTTAACATGATTAAATTGCCTCTTTCCTTTTTGGAGTGCACTTCTGTGAGGATCCCAGTTCCTGTCAGTCAGCTTGTGAATGAGAAATGCGGAGAAGATGTTTGAGAACTACTGTGCTTGGCAAAACATGGAACTGACTTTCAGTTAATTTTCCCTGGTGGTTACTCATATATTTCAATACAATCAGCTGAAATATCTTATTTTTCCTAATCACTGCAAATTAATATCCTGTCTCATCCTGCAAGTCTCTGATCTGTCTTTCTGACAAGTAGGTGGTATCGGCGTGCCCTGCCAATAAGTTGAATGAATCTTACATCTGTGCACCGTAGCGTATCTTGTAGATACAAATGGAAGACGACCCTCTCAAGAGGAAAATAATGGGGGAGGGAAGGAGTTTATTATTTTAATCTTCTCTTGCCTTCTCTTAAAAGTTATCTATTAATATTTTGGTAGTTCAGGAACATAAATGAAATATTACTTTTAAGTTATAAATAACTTGCATCCCCTTCCTGTGAATGTTAGATTAATAAGCCTTTCTGACTCTTTACCTTGGGGGCCCTGTAAGTCTTCCAATTAGCTATTAACTGCCAGATAAAAGATTGCAGTATTTTATGTTATCACTTAGATTTACTGATTTTTTTTCAGATGAATATATCGCCAGTAGCTCTTGCTCGTATTTATGAAGAAGACTTCAAGCAAGATATGGCTGCCTTAAAGGTATAGATTCTTGAGCTTCTAAATTTTAGAGTATTTTAATGCAATTTCTCTGGTAAGGAATCTGATTTTGACAGTTTGATTTGGGGGAGGGGGAACAACAAAACACAATTGATTGCCTGTCTGATGAAGTGTTGCTCATAAATTGAGTAGTGATTTACTTTTTCATGCTTCTGGGGAGAAACAGGCTTTACATAGCACGTTTTGAGTACGGAGGGGGAGAAAAAGCATGGCTAATCTGAAAGAGAATGAAGAAGTTAAATTTATTTAAGAACACAGACTTTCTGCCCCATGCAGTAAAGCCTTGGTTCACAGATAATACTTAGTTACTGTCATGCAGAAATATCCTGATCTAAAGCATGTAAAACATCAAATATTCTTTCACCGAGTTCGGGTGACATTGCTTTTTGCCTAGAGTACTGTCAGAAGCAGGCAGTAAGCCACTGGGGAAAGCTAGTACATTTCTTTTTCTGTCCTCATTTTTTTAATATTATCTGCATCTTCAATAGTGCTTGCAACCTTTTGATGATATTTGAAACATTTTTTTGGTAAGATAAAATTGAGAAGAATGGTCTTTAAAATGCGTTTCTTAAATTGGAGTGGCTTGGCAGTAGTGTATTTCATACAGTCTAATGAACTGTTACTACTTCTTTAAGGTCCTTCCTCCTACAGTATATATGAGAGTGACTGAAAACATTCCTCAGATAATTTCCTTTATAAAAACGATAATCGCTAAAGGACAGGCTTATGCAACCTCCCAAGGTAAGATTTGTAGTAAGGCACCTCCTCGTTAGCACATGCATGGGAAGTCAGTGCTCTTAGTGATCCTGTTTAGGGATCAGGTGAGATGTGCTGTACCAGCTTTTAGTGATTACTACAGCTTGAGCAACTCACTGTGATGATACGAGTGTGCCAAACAACTCTTATGCCATTTCTAAGTTAAAAGTAGTTCATTATTTAACATAATTGTTTACTGTAATGAGCTGCTGTCTCAGCTCCTGTGGGGAAGTCCTGGCCTGGGTTCTGCAAGGGAGCTAGGGGAAACTTACAGCTGTACCAGGAGCTGGGTATCTCCTGTGTGCTATAAAAGACATGCCTGCAAAACACAACGTGTGGAAAATTTTTGGTAGCACTAGTGGCTGTAGAAGGATACAAATGTGTTTTAACTACTAGGTAATAATTGAGTCATGGGAAGGGATTGCTAGTTAGTAGGGAAAAACCCAGGCAGATGTCCAGAAAACAATGTTGTCTTATGTGCAAAACGAGCAAATGCCATGAGGGTACTGAAAAGCTAGTGACAGGAAAACATGGGCTGCTACTTCTGCAGCATTTCTGATTTTCTATATCAGAATTTCAAATGGAAATTCAAAGGTACTTAGTTTTGCTTTGTTTTCAGGGAAATATTATCTCTCCATCATATCAGCAGAGTGAATGTACCCCATCTTTGCTTTAAAACTAAATATTTCTTTTCTATTAGGCAATGTTTATTTTGATGTTAAGTCTTGGGGAGAAAGATACGGAGTATTAACTGCTGTTAGTCCTGATACACAAGATGAAGCAGGTAAGTTCGTGGCAGCAACTTGTTTGTGTTAATGCTTTGTCTGAACTCATGATGTATCTATGCATAAACAGTCATTCAACAGTTTTCCAGCTTGTTGTGTATAGCCAGCATTTTTAGTTAATTAAGACATCGTGTTTTAGTGATTACCTACTGAGGCACTCACTATTGGCAGCGCAAGTGGAAACTCAGTCTTTTTTCATGCCTGGTTTTCTCTATACCTTTGTTCGGGTTCTTCAGAACAATCACGATTCTTAATCAATTTTATTTAAGTCCTTGGGAGCGTTGTATGCAAACTTAGTAATGAGGTGATGCTCTCAGCCCTTGCACTAGCCAGCAGTGAGGTGGGCGAGAGGAAATGCTGGGAAACGTCATCTGCCACGTTATTGTTGGGCAGTTGCACCCTGCGGGTGTGTGGTAACCAGATGCATTTACTTCTTTCATTATTTACCATCAGACTACTGCTAAGCAGAGTGGTTGTGTGAGCCCTCTTGGTGGGCTGTGGTAATGTACCCGTGGCTGCGTTCTTCTTTTTTTTGCTGCTGTTTTGCTGAGCAGGGTTGCTGATCCACTCTGTAGTTTCCGTAAGCTGGCTCTGATCAGGTCTCTGCACAGGAGAGTTCAATGCAGGTCTCCTGTGTGCGTTGCACACTGAAGTTCACTACCTCTTCATTGAAAAAAATGTGTTTGCAATTACTGGAAATGTCTACGAGGTGAACTGCACTCAGGTGAACTGCAGCCAGAAGCTTCCCACAGCTCTGCCCTGGAGTTGTTTCATTACAGCCCACAAAGGGAATGTTCTGTAGGGGCAGTTACTGACAGGCTGCAACCGTCCTCCTGATTAGTCCTAGGCACATAGTAGCATAGGGGTCCCCGGCTGACTATAGGTGGGGATGTCCTGCATTTTATTGTGCTGTATTACCTTTCCTGAGTGTGCACAGGAGGCGTTTTGAGGAGCTGTGCCCTCCTGCTTGCTGCTGGAGAACTGCATTCAGAACTGGGGTCCCGTGGTGTACATATGCTCTGCTTTACCAGGTCCCCAGCTTCCTGGGGCTTTGGGGTGTTTTTAGTGACAGTGGGAAGCAGAGAGGTGCCACGACAGGGCTTTGCCTGACATCTCCTCTATTTCGAAATTAAAAAACAGTGAATTGTAGGTCACTTTCACTCTCTGTGAATCTGGAACATTATCATTCCTAAACGTCCTAGACAGCGTGCTCATCGCCAAAGCAAACTGTGGTGGCTGCAGGGCACAGTGTCAAAACCAGGATCTCCTGAAGAGAACCCTTATGCTGCTCCCTGACATGAATAAACAGTTGGTTGTAGAGCTCTGTTAACTCTTTGGGCTGCCCTAGGGTTAACAGAGGCCCTGGGAGCCTGCTGTAGGTGAGCCTGCTCTGGTTAGGGTTTGGAAAAGACGTTTCCAGGGGTGTCCCCTGGGTGCAACCATTCATATTTTACCCTGCTTCCCCTCAATTCACTTACTACTGAGCTTACTCTAATCTCTAAAGATTCAGTGACCGTTCCTTAGTTCATGACTGAGAAGATGAAGAGTGCTGTTTTGCAGTAATATACTCCAAAAAGGCAAGAGAGGGATGGAATCAACAGACACAGGTCAAACAGAGCTCGGCAAAATAGTGAAAGCTGAGATGAAGATTCAGTTGGTAGAGCTCAGGTTAGATTTCTGTCCCTTTATTTCTTATCAATTTTGAATGGTGAAGCAGGTGTAATGGATTTTTGTAATGTGCTTCGCTTAATATTGCATGACGTTCTGAATAAAAACAGCCTCTATATAATATCAATAAAGTACAAGTGGAATGGATCAAGAAAAATGACCATCTGATAGAGCTCTCAAAATAGCTGTGAATCATCATTAAAACGTGTTGGTAGTGGAATGCTGCGAGGTTCAGACTCAGTCATACATGGTGTTTTTGATTAATAATCTGGAAAAGTAGAGGAAAAAGTAAATCTAACGTCACTGCTGATAAAACAGATGAGCAATGTTAAATAATTAAGGATTTTTTTTCTGCTGCTGCTGCAGTGCAACCCGTATATCCTAGGACACTGGATGATAAGTAACTAAACAAATGAGGTAAAACCAGAGAAGGCCAAAAGAACTGAAAGGATGAGATATATTAAAGAACCTTGAATCCATCTTTTTAGCCTGCAGAAGTCAAATTCAACATACTGTTGTTTTTTCAAAAGCTTGATCAAGAAACTGGAAGCCCAACGTAAGCAGGAAAGGAGGAAGGATGCAGGAAAAGGAGTTGGGCAGAAAATAAAATCTGAATGGTTCACTAAGCACACGTTCCTGCTTTCTTTCATTTGTTCATTTATTATTTTTTTTCTGAGACATGTCCCATTAACAAATCCCTTTTCCATGGTAGTCAATACTGATAAACGCTATGGTAAAGATTTTGCACTGTGGAAAGCTGCCAAACCTCAAGAGCCATCTTGGACTTCTCCCTGGGGAAAAGGAAGACCTGGATGGCACATCGAGTGCTCCACGATATCAAGGTCAGATTTCTTATATTTTAGATCCATTGCTGTTTTTTGTCGTCAGTCACAGTACAATAGTAGAAGCAGTACTGCTTTTATTTTTTTTTAATGATCAGTAGAAAGCACCAGCTTTAATCTGAATACTTTCTGTAGCTGTCTTGTTATATTTTGGCACTTTCTCTCCTTAGAGAGAAAAGCGTGCATTTAAAATAAGCCATGCAAGATCACACTGTTGATTAGGGAGTCTTTTAACTTGAATCGAGTAACCAAAGTTTTTGTGAAAGTTAAGAAAGACCTCTTTCATCTTCCTCCCTTCCACGTCACGCAATCTACAGCGGACGTAGTCAAGCCTGTAGTGCTGTATCAGGACATAGGAGATTTTGCTGACATTATCTTAACAGCAGTTGTGGATGTGTCTGCTACTCATCTGTCATTATTCAGATTTCTTTAAAAGTCAGCCACAGTGTTAAATATTCAGATTTCTCTGTGGCAGTATATTCTGTGGGCATGATGTGAATTGTGCATAGTAGCCGTTTGCTTAGAGATGTCTTAAATTAATTTGCTCTGAATTTAGAGTTCTGTTTTATTTTTTCCACAGGACAGCAGTACTTTGTCCTGTGCAGTATTAATTTATGACCTATTAATTTATGTTTGGAAAAAAAGAGGCTTTAGCTCTTCCCTCGTGAAACACTGGTAGTGGTACTTAGTTTTGCATTAGTTTCATATTTTTTTTCAAAGCTAATAAGAAATTATTGAGATCTGACCTTGTGTAACTTGGGAGTTTTGAACCCAAGCTGAAAGTAGGTGGAACAACTGCTCTAGGTTTCTCTTTCATAGGCCGTGCTGGTGCATGCCAGGTCATTAGTCATTACTACCTGCTAGCAAAAAGCATTTATAAAGGTGATTTTATGTCACTAAATAGTTTCAGTGCTGTGGAACAGTTCTTAAAGCAACCAAAGTGCACAAAAGCATGTTGCATTTGAAGTGCAGCCTATGACAGAAGTGCACTCTAGGCAAGAAACGACAACGCGTTACAAAATGGCTTATCTGCTAATGGGATGCTAGTTAGAGTATGTGTGTACTTCTGTAAAAACTTACTTTACTCTACACTTTACTGCGATGAGACTCCTGCCATGTAAATAGGAGTTTACCCATGGAGAGCAGAAGTGTTGTAATCTGGGACTCTGAGAAACGGGGAGCTTATTTTTGTAAGTTACCTGAAGCGTTGTACTGTCACAGTCAGCTCTCAAGTACCCATTTTAAGTAATAACTACTTGTCTGGTTTACCAAAGATCACAAAGCTCTTTAAGTTAGGTGAATTAATTTCAAAATATATTTGAAGTGTGTGTGTGTGAGAGAGAGAAGGTGAAGGGCATTGGTCTCTAGTGCAGTCCTGGAGAAGGGAACCATCTGACGTGACTCAGGTCTGATCGGGAGCTTCACTTACAGTGAGGTGGGCTGCAGCTCTTGTCCCTGAGCGGTTTGCAGATCTGTCTTCTTCCCTCTCCCCAGCTCTTACTTGTGTTGTTGGAGGAAACTGCTGATGGACAGTGTTCCTCTCTATGTGGAAAGAGGGAAGGGACAAGCTGGGGGATCTCTCTGAAGGTCCATACTACATCTAGTTTTGGAGCAGGCAGGAAGAAACAGAGAGGCATGAGCTTTGGAAATAGCCACAGTCTGTCTTCCATTCTTTCTCCTAGTTTACTTCTATTTCTCTGCCCCAAACTGAAAGAGTCTATAAAGTAAAAATCTATAAGCTTTATGCCTACAAATAGATGGAAGGGAGGGTTCCAAAAAATGGAGCCAGGCTCTTTTCAGAGGTACCCAGTGCGAGGACAAGAGGCCAGGACCAACTTGTTAATGGGACATAAGGAGAAACTGGGTGTATTCAACAGTGCACACACGTGTGGCTTGTCTTTCATTTTCTGCTTGCATAGACATTGTGTCTTCCCCAGTGTCTTGAGTGTCTGCAGTTTCTGTGCAGTTAGCATTGATTTACTTTCCGGTAAGCTGGTAAGTATTGTCCATGAAAGAGGAAGGCAAAATAAAGTTATTAGCTTGCCCAACGTGACCTAGCAGGGTCTTAATGAAGCAGTGGATATGTTTTAGGAGCCTTGGCTCCTGAGGCTCGTGAGAAAGTGGCTTGTGATATTGCCACGTGAATACCTTACTCCCAACCACCAGTATCTTAGAGATGTCTATGCCATGCAAGCCCATGGGTAACCCACATGGAGTCGTCACTGCTGTTGGGATGAAAGAAATGGGCTTGGGAGAATCAGAGGCAAGGGGCTCAGGTAAGTTCCCTTGTCATTAACCCATGCACGTGTGTAATTCGGGCTGCAACTGAATGAGAGGTTTGCGTTTCCAGCAGGTCACTCAAAGATAATACTCATGGCAGAGTTGTTTCTCCTTTGGTTTCTGGCTTTTTAGTGGACTTGGATCTTCAGTCTCATTCACACGGGTCCAGAATCAGGCATTTTCTTTTGACATTATAACAGGACAGGATTAAGCATTTTCTATCATAAATGTGTACGGTATTGCCTGAATTCTTACAGAAAAGGTACAAGATAAAGCATAGGAACACCAAATTTCAAGAAATGTTCATCACTGAAGTTGTTTTGTCTGTACATGAAGGAAGTTGTCTGATGCTGATACCCTAGCAGAACAAGGAAAGGAGATGTCCTGCTTGCCATTCTTTCATTTAAATTAGAAAAATAATTGCTCATACTAAGGAAAATTAATAGCAGGCAGGCATGGTCCTGTCCACACTGCTGCAATTTTGATATCGAGATCTGTGTAAAGTCCTCTTCTGAAACTGTAATCATTCAATACTGTGTTTATATTGATGATGTTTCATCTTCTTATTTTCTGCGTTTCTTTTACAACAACCTTTTGTAGTGTTCTACTTACTGAAATTGTTGTTACAGCGCTGTCTTTGGAAGGCAACTGGACATCCATTCTGGTGGAATAGATCTCGCGTTTCCTCATCATGAGAATGAGATTGCGCAGTGCGAGGTGTATCATCAGTGTGAGCAGTGGGGGAATTATTTTTTGCATTCTGGTAAGTAAAATACCAATCACCTGAGAGGCCTGTACAAGTATAAGGGGTTTTGTTTTTTTATTTTTTTTAAAGGTTTAACATTGTATGGCATGAAATGTGAAGGAAACCTTACAAAGGGGTGCTGTACTGCAGTGACCAAGTTCTGTCCTCACTAAAGGAAGAAACATAAATGAGTGAATCTTGAAGCTGTAGAACAAATGCCTTTATAAAGTGGTTACAGGGAAATACTAAATATCATCTGGGGAAATTTCCAAATAGTATCAGTGTATGCGTTATCCATGTACAGTGTTTATTCCTAATTAAAAATGTGGAAAGAAGAGTTCTTCTGTAGAATCTCATCTCCTTTCACTTGATTTCTTCCAAATTTGAGGGTACTGCTTATGGTAACAGTTTCTTTTCAAATTTTACTTTGGCTGTGACAGCCCTGCTGGAAGAGGGTGAAAATAATTGATCTTTTCTGTATGTCCTCCTAAAAATAGAAATTCCTGCTGTCTTTGAGATAGAACCCTCAGTATCTGGAGGCAGGTGAGTGAAGGTGACAGGTAGCTGATCACAATGTTTTAAAAGCTTTGAAACTGGAATAAACCAGTCTACTTCTCCATCATCTCTCAGCACCGGTTGCTTGTGAACTTAAAAGGAAGTTTCCAGTAGAGTACTGAGTAAAATAACCTGCAATTATGAATACAGTGAAAGGCTCTTCTCTTACAAAAAGACTCCATACTCCTGGCAGATAAGAATGGAGAGAAGGCTAAGATGCCTGAACCGATGAGCCAACAAAGCTCACAGCTGTGATTCTGTAGAGAAACATCTGAGCTGGGATGCTTTGAAATGTGGGAGAAACCTAACAAGCAGATGCTCTGCTGCAGTGAACTGGAAGCTCTGAATGCATGATTCACACACCTGTAACTATTTAAATTCTTCTGAGAAGCTTGTGGGTTTTTGTTGTTTTGTTTTTTAAATCTTCCAGTAGCAGTATGCTGAGTGGTGAGTAGGTTAATGCTGAAGACTGAGTCAGACGCTTTGGTCTAGTCTGCTCAGGTGTGACCAAAGAGGTTGCTGCTGGGTGAGTGACTTGGTCTTGCTGTAGCCCATAGATGCCACAGACCTCTGCGTCTCTTTCCCCTAGAAGTGACCTTGCTGCCTGCGCTTGACTAAATGATAGCACAGTGTCTTCTACTCAGTCTTCAGCATTATCATGTTGCTGTTATGTTGAACTGCTGCCTCACACAATAATGTTTCAGCGAAGATTGTGCTGTGCAATGCTCTGAACAATGTCATTATGTGATGGGACTGGCAGCGTCCTTCTGGTAGGAACTGTGAAGTTTCCTCTTCCGACTGTAGTTGCAGTGTTTCTGGGTGGTCTCCAGAGAACAATACTTTGTGTAAGATCTCTTGTTGAACTCTATCAGCTGCTTGTTTGAGCAAGAGCTGTAGAGCTGTGGTACACTCTGGGAATTACCGAGGCCTTTATATATTTGTTCTGTTTGGGGTTAATACCGAATTCTAGTTTCAGTTCGCAATGTAGAGGCTGTTATAAGTCACCAGAAATTGTCCAGAGGCTGGCGCATCCTCCAGGGGGTACGCTTTACTCCTGAAGTGCTGGGAAATTCTCTGTGCTTCCAATGAGACAGACAATACACTGGTTACTGCCAGCTGGAGCCCTGTGCCAAAAAAAAAACAGTTAATCTGAGTTCTCTAGCTTGGATTCAAAACTATAGGGGAAATATTCTTTGAAACCAAGCAAATAAAGAGGGTTCAGATTCAAGATTTCTTTTCTCAAGAAAAGGGGAAAAAATGCCTTGATTCCAAGGGCAGTTTGAGTGCTGAGGTTCTCTAGAAGCTGACAGATTACATTCATTAATTCAAAAAATTTTGCTGGAGGACGATAACGTGAATTATTTAGGGCAAATGAATCAGCTTCAGAAACAATTTATTCTGGTAACAGACTTCAGAATTTTAGCAGGCTCAGAATTGGAGAAGCAATCCCCATTAGAGGAAGAAAATCCCTGCACTGGGGATAAATCTTCTTATAAGGACTTTATTTTTAGACTACTTGTGCTCTGGGAAGAGCGCCAAGCCAAAGTTATGAAAATCCTTGTATTTTGTGATTCTTCAATGAAATCATTCTAAGTGCTGAAGCTCTTGAAGAGGAGTATTATTTCAAATGCAGGTATTACCTGTGCCTTATTAAGACAACATGGCCAAATTGCTTGAAATTAGGCTGCCTACAGGTAAGTCAGTCAATATTTAGACAGCTTTACAAAAGCAAAATAAATAAATAAATAAGCATACCCAGGCTATTCCTTTTCCCCTGACAAAACTTGTGTATGGGGGGTTTATTTTAGTTGTTAGAGCTACGAGTGTCCAGTGTTTCTGGCAGCCTGCATGCTTTTATTTAGGGCCCTGAATTTAACGACACGGCAGTGGAAATGGCCTCACCTGATAGCAGTCAGGGCAAACATGCTGAAAATGAGATTTTTTTATTTAATTGTAGATTTTTGTTGTAGCTGGTTCTGGATCCATACATCTCTTGATTCTTTGCCATCCTTGAAAGGGTGCTGTGCAAACTTCAATGTCCAGGTGCTGGAGGTAGGACTGGAGGTGGCTTTCTCCTGGAGAATCTCAGCTGACTTGAACCACTGTCAGAAAGAGCTAGGAGGTGAAACCAGATGCTTCTCATGTCCATTCACCAAGCCCAAGAAGATTGCTTTTCTCTCCAGAAGAGTTGGTGGGAATTTTGTCCCCTTGGAGAAGGGAGAGGGTTCCAGTCAGGGCAGCAGAGCAGCGCTGTGCAAAGTGATGCAAAATTCAAGCACCAGACTGGGCTACTCTGCAAAAACTGAAACCTCTTCCACCGTCTGTGAAAACAGAGCCATAATTGTGTGTAGCGTGTCCACCCTGAGGAGCACCCCGAGGCATCAGGTAGCACTGGCCTGCTGCATCTGGAAGAATGCAAGGTTGCTGCTGTGGTATTAAAGAGTAAGGAAAGTTCACACTTAAAAATCTGCATCTGAGTAGGGTTAAGTGCTGGGTTCTGCGGTTAACAGAGTGTCTGAAAACTCTGTGTTAGTTGTGGGTGCTTGGTAACTTACAGGATTACTCTATTAATAGGAGAAGCCAATTAAAGCTTTTAACTACATTTCTGAAATGATGCTGAGTACCATTTTATTGGCTCTGTGTTCAGCATCCCTCTGGCTCTGAATAATTGATGTCTTCTATCAGTGGTGGTGGTGTGGCTAGTGCAGACCAGGTCCAGGAGCATACAGCTTTACCTTCTGCATTGCCTTGACAGAACTTTATCCTGAGGCCAAGCTCTGCCTACCCTCCTCAGTGTGATGGAGATCTTTACATCCTTTTTCTTGTACCACAGCCCTGCAAATGGAAGGTCCATGCAGCCATTGAAAGCTGTATTAGTGCTTAGAGATTACATTTTAAAATTAATTCAAATTAGGCATTGTAGCTATAACTTTTCCCCTTCTTTTTTTTTTTTTTTTTTTTTTTCTCTCCCGAAGTCTGGTGAAATGCGGGGCCTGTGGTAGGAGTAGGCTTCTGTAAACATCACACCAGCAGCCTCTTCTTTACACTGCATCCCAGCCATGAGCAGCCAAGAAATGAATCCCTTTCTTCAGACAGAACTTGGGCAATTTTGACCACGATCTGGCTTTGAAGGTAGCCGGGCTAGGAGCAGGGTTTGGCTGAGCAGCCTGCTGAGGTTCCTTACCACCTAAATCCCCCCGTTATTTTTCTTCTACCTCATCAGCTCCCCAAGGCAGCAGGAGAGGAATGAGTCCTGGTGGAGGACCTGCACGGACACTGCTCAGAGCCATGCCTGTGTGAGGAAGCTGCACTGTGAGCAGCGTTAGCATGCAGCGCCTGGTGCCTGGTGCACTCCTTGTGCCTGGAGTGCCCCAGAGCTGCCACGCCACAGAGGCTGTGGTTAACAGCCACGTGTGCTTGGTGTGGCACAGCTGAGAGCTGTGCAGGAGGACTCAGCATGCGGGGAGAAGGTCTGGATGGCCACCTTGGATGCTCCCCACTGCCTTCACTAGCCCCACTTCGAGCGAGTGTACTCCCAGATAGAGCGGATGACGTTATTTCCCAAGTACAGTACTCCTCACTAACTCTTCTCTGTGACTTTAAGCTCCTGTCAGATTCTTTGGCCTAAGTATTCAGAAAAAAAACAGACGGCTTTTTCAGAAAGCTAATTCTGAGCAGTAAAATCTACCAGTTGCCTTTCAAAAGCTATGAATTGCTTTGTGGTATCTCTTAAAATGAACTTCAGAAAACAGATCCTCAGATCTGAGTGTCTTCCTTATCCTGTCTAACCCATTCTGGCAATCAACTCTTTCCAAATTTTTGGTAGATAGAGTTTCAGGATAGGGGATGAGCAGAAAACTTGACACTTCAGGTATTTTGGATTAACGCAATAAACTTTTGGATTAAAAAAAATAGTAGTGAGGAGTACACACAGAAAATTGTTTGGGTTTCAAGAACATCATATTGCAGGATAATTGGATGATCTTTAAAAGTCTTAAAATATTTCTGGAAAGTCCAGGGTAACAGATAAAATACTTTTCTCCGAGGACTGAAAAATGCTTTTTTTTTTTTTTTTATCAATATATTATCAACTTGGTGAAGGGAGACTTTTTGTGGTTTTTTGTTTGTTTGTTTTTTCGTTTTTTTTTTTTTTTTTTTTTTTTTTTAATGATGTCTCTGCTCCTAGGGTGGTTCTTTTTTGAATAACGTTTTCTTCTGTTTTAAAATTCACCCAGCCCATGTCGAGGATGGCGTGGCCAAGCTTTTGAACAATAATTTACACTTTGCATTGAGATGGTTGGCGTACGTCCATCTCAGCGTATGCTGCCTCCTGAGACTCCAGTGTCAGAGTTTTTTCTCATTCATTGCCCACTGAGAAGCATACTAACTTATCCCAATTCTTTCTTCTTTTTAGGGCATTTGCACATTAAAGGAAGTCAAGAAAAAATGTCCAAGTCATTAAAAAACTACATAACAATTAAGGTAAGCTATTTTTGTGAGCTGAAGAGATGTATGTATGTAACACGTAAGTATTAATCACAGCCTTCTTTTGAGAAAACACATGAGCATTTGCTTACACTGCAGTGAAAGAAGTGAAGCAGAGTGTTTTTCTAATGCAGATGTACCTGTTATTCTCTGTTTGGATGCAGGAAACCTGCTGTGACTCAGGGATTGTTCATAACTTGGGTCTTGCTGAGCTGAGAGTGTTTGTAGGAGCAGCATTTGTGCCTAGTACCAGAAGTCTGCGTCGCAGTACGGCTTCTCTTCTGTACACTCATCTTACCGTGAATGAGTTTCAGAATTAGGCAAGGGTGGATATTTTTTCTTGGCCTGCTTTAGGCAAAAAGGGAAATAGTCTCAGCATGTTCTCAGTAATTTATCAAGTACACTATCATAATAGTCTCTTTTCTTCTCCTTTATTTTATTTCACTATTTTTTTTACTGTCACCTTCATGCTGATGTACGGAGACCTTTGTCTTTTAATACCTCCAAGCTGCATGAATACGTCCTGTTTTACCCTGTCAGAGAGAAGGAACCGTTTGCCAGAAGCAGTTCAGTGAGTCAGTAGCTTGTGGATCCTCTTCTTTCCTCCCTGAAGGTCCACAAAGGGGTTGAGCCAAAGTTTGCGGCGTAGCGCAGAGCAGGGTTTGTGTCATCGTGTTGGTGATACGCTGCGCTTAACACCATCTCAGCTCCAGCGATGGCTGACACCTATTGTTCGAAGCGGGTAATTTTCTTCCTTTAGACAAAGCTTGAGAGGCTGTTTCAGCACGTACGTTCCCCTCTGCCCTCTTGGAAGACTAATTACAGCCCTTTTAAAAGCAGTTCTGCTTTATTCTGAATTCTCCCGATCTTGTCTCGTGTGTGTACAGTTAAGCCTCTCCTCCCCTAGGAGAATTATCCATCGCTCACCGTTTTCACAGCAGTTTCCTGAGTCGAAGCAGATGCTGTAGGCAGGGTGGAGCAATGGCTATTAATGCAATGCACACAACAAAAAAACGTATAGAAATGCTCCCCTGCATTTTTGCAGCGGCACTTCTTTGTACGGAGGAGAGTGTTGTGCAGGAGGCAAACAGAAATTTCTTTGTAGCCAGCAGCGATACGCTCAGCACCAAAACATTCAGGGCCTTCTCTCTTTCCTTGTGGGTTTCTTCTTTTAATTTCTGCGATTAGACATGGTTAGCAAGTATTAATCCTCTCCGGCAAGTAACTTTCAGTCCAGTGAGCCAGATTTCTTCCCATACAGTCTTTCTGCATCCCGGGCGCTAAGCCCTGTGTGGAACTCTGTGCCTGTGCTCTGAAAAATTCACGGCCTCGGATGGTGCCGGCGGCTTTTCCTTTGTCTCGGGTGGCAGAGGAGCGCGGAGCGCATTCCTGGCAGCCACTGAGGCATGGCTCTCCTTTCCTGCAGCCGTGCTGGATGCTCTCAGTCCAGCTGCGCTATTTTTCTTCCCCCTTGTTTCCTTTTCTGTGCATTTTTTTTTTTATAATGGCTATTAATTCTGACCTCCAAAATCAAGTGCGTGGCGATCATGCACAGCCAAGCAACCTGCTTTGAAAGATTTACGGGTACTTTCTTTCTCCGTGCTCTGTTCTTAAGGAAATACAGAACTGATTTCTGCAATTTGGATGACCTCTTTCCAGATTCAAAGTTTTCCTCAGTAGAATTTATTTCCTTGCTTTCCTGACATTGTTCCCAGAAGCTTTACGCTAATATACAGAAGGAAAACACTGAGTACACAAAGTTATGAGTTAAGTTTATTTCCAAAAAAAAAAAAGGCCATTTAGTTTCACAATCTGTTTCTTGATTTAGCTTGCACTGATTGCCTCAATTATTTCTATTTTCACTTGAGAGACTGCACATTGCTGACATTTCGCTACCTTCAGTGTTCAGGCTGGCTCAGTCTGGCAGCAGGAGCTAAATTCCAAAATGTGCGTCTTTAAGCAAATGACACCTCCCATGTTTTCTTCTTGTACTGACTTCACCTTGTGGTTTTCTATTTCAGTGGCACTTCAGTGTTACAAACTTACTATCACCAATTTGCAAATTGGGGAAAAGAAAGAGACAGGAATGCGATGTTCAGTTAATCTGCCACCTTGTTCAACCTTCTTGCTGAGAGCAGAGCTGTCAAGTGATGGAATGTTTTATCCGTGTCCCTTCCAAGCACTTAAATACTCCTTTGTCGGGACAGTAAATTATTTTTAGAGCTGAATAAGTAGTAGGGTGAAATAAATGAGGTTTCACAACTAGCATAGATCATTTCCAGTGATTTTTTTTTTTTTAAAAAAAAAAAGCTTTTTGTTCACTCCCCCATTTTCCTTCATAAGCTAGTCCTCCAGAAAAGGTACACTCATTTTCTTCTTCAAGAAGTTTTTCTTTATCATAAACTTTGCAAAACTTAGGAGTTGTCCTTTCCTGTAGGATTGTATCCCCCTCTTAGTCTAGCAATTTTTGTTTGTTTGTTTTTTGCACAGGTCTTTATTCAATGTACATTTGATCATCATAACAAAGTATTTTTTCAGCGTTTTATATTTGTGATTGACATTACATGTGTATTTGTATATTCTGTGTATATATACCCACTATATGTGTATGGAATTAGATTTTATTTAGTTCAGACTTTAAACCAGTTTTCTAATTTAAAGCTTTAATCCTAACTTAAAGATCAAAGGTTATGTGTAATGTCAGTTTGAAATATGCTGTAAATCTAGCGTCAGAGAACTGAACAACAGATGACGAAATGATCTGACGCGATACTAAAGCTGCCTTTCTTTGGGTGGGGTTTAGGATTTTCTGAAGAAGTTTTCATCGGATCAATTCAGGATGTTCTGTCTGCGCAGCAGGTACAGCTCAGGTAAGAGAAAGGTACGCCTGGCTTTTCACACACGCCTCCCAGACTGGAGATCCGGCGGTGCACAGGAGGGGGGTTCCTCCTGCCGTGCCTCGCAGCTCCCACCCTAAGTGGGAAGGTTCGCTGTGCTCCGTGGGGCTGCTCTTAGGCTGACATTTAGAAAGGCATCTTTACCAAGGGCAGCACTTAACTGTTTGTCTAAATACCTTCCTGAAACTGAGGTTAATTACACCTCTGAATTAATTACGCTTTCAGTTAATGAGTTACCTCCACCTCTGATTGCATCTGTTGCAGCCAGTTACATTTCAGTCACAACCAACTGTTTTTAGAGACAGATGTGGGTACAGCTTTGCCTTCTAGCCCTCTAGGGTACGACAAGGGCTTACTAATAATTCTTTATTTTTATTTTACTTCTGTCCCGTGGAGTTGCTCGGCATTCAGGGCAGTGCAGCTCACTTGGGCGAACACTTGATGAGCTGATGATGGCGGTAAGCTGGCAGAAGCTGCTGGCAGGGAAAGCTGCGGGGGAATTTTGCTGGCTTCCCTCTCTACACCAGAGTGTTTCCGTCAGGCAGGCACTGCTTTTAACCAGAAGAGGTTTTCATGCGGGTAGCGTTTTTACCAGTTTATCGATATCTGCCAAAAGTGGATGGTAGCTCCATGGCTGCTGTTGGATACTGTGATTTGTCAGCACTCCTGGTACTGCGCTGAGATGCTGGAGCACACTGAAACACCTGCTGTGTTATTAAGCCAGCCTCCAGATGCCTCAAATAAAGCACACCTAGCAGAAGGACTGGGAGAACTGATGTGGTGAAGGCTCTGTGGCTTTGCTAATGTGTAACACGCTGTGCATCCACACAGACAGGCAGTTACTGGGCTGGGAAATCTTTCTGCTCATTAATACCTCTGGCTGCTTGCAGGAGCTACCTGCCTGGTGGAGCATTGCTTTCCTAAGGCAGCCAAAGGCATCAGGAAGGCTGCGTATTCCTGAAATACTCGGACGTTTGGGATAGTAAGGGCGTTTGTAGCTGCCAGCCTCCACCACTGTCGGAGTGGAGGAGTGAATGCTGGTGGGGAATTGCAGCAGGGTGCTACTGCTGTGGGGACAGCAGCCTGCCTGGCTGTTTCCTCCGGGCCTCTGTCGGAAGAGGAAATAATTGTGCACACTTGAGTGGCACTCTGGCTGCAGCTGGGGGCACGTGGGAGTCTGGAGTGAATGAAACAAAGGATGAAGTAAAAGGCTGGCACCTACAGCATTGCCCTACGTATGTTTGTTCTAGAAACAAAAGCTGAGAGGCTGGGTTGCCTTAGTTGCCTCAGGGGGGAGGGATGGCACGGGCAGCCCTTGAAGCTGAGGATGCCCGCACGCCCCTCTGCACTGCTCCGGAGCTGGCTGCCTTTGAACCACCCTGAAAAGTAAAGAATGGCCACGTCCTTCTAGGATAAATATCTTATTGCGATAAAAAACAGGGCTGCCTGTGCAAATCTAGGTGTCTTTGCTAAAAGGAAGCGTTGGTGTCGTATCCATGTAATGCCAGTGAGCCGCTGTGCAGATAGGAGCTGCTGGGAGGTGTGCGGCACTGCCACGTGATGAGGCAGGATGAGGTGCTGATTGCAGGACCCTTGTCAGGCAAACGGGCACAGTCAGGCTCTTACTGAGCGGTGAGTCAGAGCGTGCCCGTGCCGTCAGCTCCGTTCAAAGATGACTACTGCATTTCTCCTTGCTGCCTGCTTCCCAGAGGTGAGATCCCGAGCGCCTTCTCTTTGTTCCTAAAAAGCTTTCTGCAGCCTGAGCCTGCTGGTGGCGATTCCTGCCTTGGAAGGAGAACACGTTATCCTCGCTGGAGTACAAGCTTGGAGAGTTGGGCAGTGTTATGTGCTCGTCAGACTGAGCCCATACAAAGCCTTCAGGAATGCTTAGACGAGGCCAGTGTCTGATGGCTCTTCTCGTCTGGAAGCACGGAGGTGCTGTCCACTAGGATAAAGCTCCTTTGAGAAGAAGGGGCTGTGTTGCCTGGGGCTGGGCACCTGCAGGACATCACCACGGACTCTGGGCTGCTTAACAGTAGGAGCACACAGCCAAGAAGACATGACCAGAGAAATGGGTTTGGAAATAAAGCCTGAGAAATGAGGCATGACAGATGCTAGTCATCTCCCTCTGTGCTTGGGTACTGCGGCACTGACAGCCTGGAGTTTGCTCCCTCTGCGTAATGAAATCAGCAAATGCTGGGTGGCATCGCCACGTGTGCTTTCTGACTCCAGCTTGCCCCGGTGTGTCTGCTTCTGTGCACACAAAGTGCTGAGCGGTGTGTTAGGGAAAAATAAGACGTGCAACAGAAGAACAGCGTGCCCTACTGCTGCCAAGGCCGGTGCTGTAATCACTGTTCCCTAGCCTCTCTGCTCTTACTGATTTTTTCATTCTGAGGCTATCAAGCACATGTTCAGTACTCTGCAGTTTCCCTAGTATTTCAAAGAAGATCCTTGCTTGGTGCTGTAGTTTATGTAGATCTTGTGCTCAGATCTTGTGCTCAGAATGGGCCTTTTTGTGGTCCGTGTTACGTTTACCCTAAAAACCCTCTGCTTGTCTCCAGAACAGGCTCAGAGATTTTCTGTACTTGAATGAACTGAAACGTTTTCCTCGTTTGGGTCTCAGGATGTCGGTGCTAACAGCAAACCTGTTATTTTGCATTTAGCAGCGATGGTTTCCGTGGCAAGGAGGGAAGGGGTGGATGGAGAGCTGCTTGAGCAGCGTGTGTGCCCCGTGGTGCGCTTGCAGCACGTGGCGGGTTAGAAGAATGCCCTGAATCAGTGGAGAAGAATGGCTTTAATCAAAGCTTCATCAGAATAAACTTTCATCAAGTATTCCTCTCGGAGCCCCTGTAACCAGGGTAATCAGTTGAGTAATCTTAGTGGATATAAATGATCTCCTTCGATATCTCACGGTTTCCTAAAAGTCACTACATCAGTCTTTTTAAAAGCTTAGTAAAGCTTAATTTTAAAACCAATGTTAAGGAGCCAGTAATGCAGATTTTTAATTACACACAAGTGGGAAACCTGACGTATACAGTCCAGGCTAACGCCTCAGTTACACTGGGACAACTCCTGCAGAAAGAATCCTGTTTAAACAGCTAGGCTTCTTTGGGATTTATGCTAGTGGCACCGAGATCAGGGCTCACATCTGGCTTCTGCCCTCGGTGAAGTTACCTAGTGCAGACCTAGGTGGCAAAATGCTGGGTGCCTCTAGGTGTTTAGGTGCTGGTGATGCAGTCCTTTAGCAGTAAGTGCCTGTGTTCCTCAGTCAGTGGTGAGGGTTAGGTGTCTTCGGAGGTCTCCAAAGGCAGAATGTGTCTACCTAAATTAAAATAGGAACAAAATTCAGGGGGAGATCAAAGGTATGTTCTCCCAGCTTTAATCTGGGGGGATGATTAGAAGCACATCCCATCCAAGTGTATTAGAATAATAACCAGGCAGAAAGATTCAATACAGAAAAACAAAAACAAAAACAAACAAACAAACAAAACTTTAAATCAAGTAGGTGTTTACTTCAGAGAGCTTCCAAACAATCTTCAGAACAGTCTAAAGCTTTTCCACTAGGCTACATGTTGTCATGTGTAATGATTGTCTTTTATGTTGATCTAATTCACCTAGTGCACTTGAAAACCAGAGTTGCTAATTAAATGTGCAATTACGAAAAGTTTGCTCTGACAAGTAACAACAAACTTTTGTTCCTGGAATGACTGTGGCTCAAAATATCGTGCCTATGTATGACAGCAACTTCCTCCATATCACAATGCTCGTGTGTTTTTTTTTCTTAGCAGTAGAATTCAGTGATGAGACCATGAATGATGCAAAGCACCTTCTCCAGGCAATCTCCTCGTTTGTTAGAGATGCAAATGCTTATATAAAAGGACAGCTGGTATGTGACCCCGTGAGAGAAGACATACTGTGGGAAAGGTAAGTGTGCTTCCTCTATCTAGAGATTGTGATTATGTGAGCAATAATTGCTGACAGGCTTGGAGGGCTGAACTTTGTAACATACTGAGTTCTGTTTAAGAACTGGGAAGCTATCTTCCCTGCTATCCCCACCAAGGGTAGCTTTTTTTCTTATTTCTATAGCCAGCTGTTCTTCCTCACAGTCAGCTATACTTAGTTCATTGTATTTGTAAAATCACGTTATTTATCTAGTGTGCCTGACCTAACATAAGCACATTTGCACCTCCTGACTGATGTAGAAGGAAAAGCTGTGTCTGAAGTCGCAAAGCTACCCAGGACATAAGAAGAACTGTGTTTTAGAGACTGAAGAAGAAAGAAGACAACTGGAAAGTAATATGCCTTGGGTACATGAGCTTGTAGTCAAACTGGCTGACAGGCTGGTGTGAAGGAGGGAAGGGTTACTCAGAAAATGGTCAGGAGAGATTTCACAGGGAAAGAAGTTCTGTTTGTTGGGACCCTGACAGCGATGAGGAGAATCTCTTCTGGAGCCCCTCACAAAAATTGGATCATCTTCCAGAATAGTAGAATGATCTGGGGGGGACCCTTAGGGATCGCCTAGTTCCAGCCCCCCGCCGTGGGCACACACACCTTCCACTAGGCCAGCTTGCTCAAATCCAGAGATGTGGTTGGTGTTGGGTGTAAACCTCAGGAGCCTGGTGCTCTGGATTTAGGGTGGGAGAGGCAGTGAAGCGCCACACATACAAGCAGCTCTGAGGCGTGCCAACAGAGGGGAAGATGAAGTGAGAGGCAGTTTCTTGGTGGTGCGTGCACGGTCGCATTGAAGAGCTCGTGGCTCTACCGACTGCGTCTCACTGCGTCTCGTAAGGAGCAGCGGAGCGTGTCACAAGGAGGGGGCGTTGAATTAGCTACTCGTGATACTGGGCAGCTGAAGCTGTCCTTCAGCTGGAGGCAGCAGGGGACTTGCTGCTGAGGGATGAGGCTTAGAGGTGTGAGGCGTGTGAGGAAGTCAAAATAGAGTGTCAGTGGAGGACATAAGAGAGGGCAAATCTTGTGTATCACTAAATGTAAAGTTCTTATTTTGGGAAAGTGGTAGATACTAAATGGAGAAGGGGAAATTCACAGGAAATAGCTTTGGGTGAATGGATTTAGTGTAGCAGCCATTTGATACCTGAGAGAGGCAGGTATTCCAGGCAAAACCACTCAGAAACAGGCAAAACAGGGTTGAGGAGATCCCCAGAGGTACTACGATAGCTTGAGGCTCCCCAGGTAACCCTGCTGCTCCGACTTTATTGTGGAGCAGCATCCCCGTGTCAGTGGCTATCAATATCCAGTTCACCTGGCTTTGTACAACAGGAAGCTGCCAGCAGCTTGCTGTTCATTCCCCCTGCTCAGCTCACCCTCCCCTGCCAAGAGGCCCCGGTGGGCACCGCTCCTGCGACGACAAGTGCAGGCTGCCCAAGGGGCGCTGGAGGCGGGCTTGGCTTTTCCACCAGACCTTTCTCTCAGCCTGTAGTGGGGTCACGGAGCTGGAATTCAGCTAGCCGAGAAAACGGGGAGGCAGAGCCTGCATCGGAGCCGGATCCTGCCAGCAGGACTCCTACCTGACCCAGCCCAGCTCTCCTGCTAAGCGCTGGAGCAATGCGTGCGGCGTGGCTTTGGAAGAGAAACGTGCCCTCAGCGTGAAGAACGGGCTGCTAGAATAAAAGGACTTAGCAAAGCTGCTAATGTGCTTAATATCAAGCCAGCTTTCCATCTGTTTTTAAATGATGAAGGCGAGCATTGCTCTGCTGTTGGTTCCTGTGATTAATGATGTATTTATTGAACGGATGTAGCGCTTTGGGTTCTGACAGGCGTCAAGTTTTTTCCCTTTGCAACTGAAAAATGTGTTCTCTCCTGATCGGTGTAGCATCTCCCCTCCCGGAGCAGCTCAGGAGGAAATGAGTGTCCTTCTGATGACTCCTCCTGACTAGCTGATGGCTTCAGCGTACTGCTGGCATCTTGTTTGTCTTATCTTAAACGTTACCTTTTTTCTTCTTGAAGGCTAGCCAACACAAAAGTGAACGTGAAGGCTGCGTTTGCAGATGACTTTGACACCTCCAGGGCTGTTGCAGCAATTATGGACCTCGTTCACCATGGCAACAGACAGCTTAAGGCTGTTACTAAGGTAACCCATTAGGATACAGAGATCAGAAAATGACAGCTGTCCACTGTCCTACTGTTTAATGCAGACAGATTAGTTTATTGTTCACACGAGAAACCAGCAGAAACAAAGCTCCATAAATTGTTGACCTTAATGGTCCCCATTTGTCCTGGCTGTAGCACAGGAATTATATATGACTATTGTATTATGCCTCGCTGTGTCCAAAGTATCTCTCTTTGCTGCTGCCCGATATTATTTATACCTCGGGTTTTCAAAAGGCCTGAAGCCTCTGTGACACGCTGCTAATTTTAATGCTGGTTTTACGGCCTTGCCATGCTTCTTTGCTTCGCATCCGTGCCTAGAAGTCGGCCTCAGTAGGGAAAGGGGTGGTGGTCACTTCTGGGGAGCTTTGGCAGGCAGGCATAGTTAGCTCTAAGTGCATGAATGCTCGTGGTGGTGAGCCCAGCTTAGAGGAGCAGGGATCTGCTGCTGTTGGCAGATCATAACTGTGGCCTCGGCGTGCCTGCGTGAGTCCCCATCTTCAGGTGACTTTTGGCAAGTCAAGACCCTGTTAAGGTCTCTCGATGCTGACATGAAGGAATCATCTGGAAAGGACAAGACCCGAGCAATAAACACAGTCTGGAGACTTGTTCTCTTTTACCCACAACTCTCTTTCTCGCTCGAGGCGAACAGCTCAGCCTTGCTGCTGTGCTCCTTAATTTCTGTTTTCATGATGTCCACCTTGTGCTGTGAAAGAGATGTCAAGTACATAGCAATAGCTGCTTTTAAGGGAGAATTTGCTCATTGCTTTAAACATCCTGCCTCCACCTGCTCTTGTTTTGGTGCTGATTTTAAGCTCCCTCTTCAGCCTCATCTGCCCCTTTTTGTTACAAAATCACTCGCCAAACATATCCCTGGCTCAAGCCAGTTTGCCGTAGGGATCTGCAATAGCATTACTGCTCCTCAAATGCACATATTGCTAGTCACTGCTCGTTTTCTCTGAATTCGTTTTGTCAACTTTGTCAGCTGAGTCTGGTAGCTTGGTGTCTTGAGGGAGCTCATCTGGGTGCAGTCCAGCTTTTTACGTTTTACCTCCTAGTCAACGTGTGGGTGCTTTTTTTCCTTAAGAACTGAGTGAATTCACATCAAAAAGAGAAATGAATCATATTTATCTTCTCATAATTTTTATCTTAGTTGGCTCGTTCCTGTTTCTTTCCTCAGCAATTCGCTTCAGCTTCTTCCAGTTTGGAAATTTTAGGTTTTGGCTTATCTCAGACCCCGATGGAGCTACCAGATAAAAGCCAGCACCAGCTGCTAATTATGTCATCATTCTTTTTTTTTTTTTAGGCAACTGTTAGTCCCTTAAATCTCTTCTCAGTCCATCATTTAATATTGAATTTATTTTATTTTATTAGTGAAATAAATGTGGAGGAGAGAAATAAATACCTGTGTTCTTAAACACTAGTCCCTCGCTGCTGCGCTGGTTGCTGGTGCTACTAGGGCATGACAAAACGCCATAAGCAATCTCAAAGCAGCCTTCATGTTGCTTAAATCAATAAGACACTCGAGAAAGGGTGGTGGTGGTGTTTTTTTTTTTTGACCTTTATTTTAAGGATGCCCTTGAAGCTGCGATTCTGTTCTTTCATTTGGTTTCCGTGCGCAGAGCCCTTCCCGGCTCAGCAGTGCTATTTTCAGGTGCAATTTGCCGCGCGCGTGTAATGCGCTGTGGTTGCACGCATCTCCCCTCCTCGCTGCGCGTGCTGGTAAGAGGCTCGTCCCCTCCCCCGTTTACTTGCATCTTTTCCCCCTCACCGCACAAAGGGAATCGCTGAAGGTGCTTTTATGGCCGCGTAAAAGTTCCCGCCGGGGCAGGCTTTACTGGTAGGGGTGGATCTATCTAATTAGTGGTAGCTCTCCCTCGCCGACTCGGCTGTGGAGAGATGCCGAGCTCTCTAATATGTATTGACTGGACAATCTCTTTTGAGTGTTTCTTAAACAGGATGGCGGATCTCCCAGAAGCTCTGTTGTGTATGGAAGCATCATTTCCTACATAGAAGGCTTTTTTAATGCCCTTGGGATGTCCTTTGAAGAAAGACAGGTATGAAACCCCTCTTCTGTGTGCACTGGCACATGGTAACAGTGCTAGCGTTCCGTTCTGCACAACGCTTTCTGAAAGCGTGAAATGTAACAAAGCTTTCTATGGTTTCAGCAAACCCCCCCACATTCCTTGCGGTTTCTGCTGTGATGTTCTAGGAGAGCGTCTGAGCAGGCAGAAAAGGGTAAAGCACAATGGGGGCATTTTTCCTTCCCCTGGGGATTCCTGTTTGACTTCTGCGGCAACTGCGTTGTAGAAGCAGAAGCTGGAGGAACAAAACAAGAAAAAGTTAGTGCTGGAGGCCTTTACGGTGGTGCTGCTATCTATCTGTCTTTTCCCTGGCTCTTCCTCGTTTTCTGATGGTTGCATCCAGGCTGACTTTGATAGTCATACGAGTGTTCCTCTGCCCAGCAGGAGCCAGGGCTCAGCTCCTCTGCAGAAAGCCAAGGTGAGGAGAAAGGGGCTGCTCTGCCCTCAGGTGGGGTGAGGGGAGGGCATTCCCTGGAAGTACCTCACATATCTTCCAGCGCTTGAAAACGGGTAGGAACAGGGAGGGAAAAGCCCAATGGAAAGTGCTGCACAGAGAAGAGAACAATAAATGCAAAGGTGATACCCTAGTGTATGGAAAGGGAGCAATTTAAAGTGACGCAGGGTTTCGGAGGCTAGCAAGCTCTTCTGTGCTTGCCTCCTGCAGCTTCACGAGCGTGGGGCTGAAGAGTAAGAAATGAAAAACTTTCTTCAGAGATACGCTTCTACAGAAATTTCTTTTGGGGGAGGGGAAGAAGAGAATGAGAAAATACAAATAACCTTGCTCATCCAGTACAGTAATCAGGGCATTTAATTACTTGGCTTCTTTGCGGACTTTCCCACAGAATTTCTTCTGAAACAGCTGCTGGATGCAGTTCAGCTGTTCGTTATTCCTCATAACGCACACATTTGCCATCTTTAGTGTGCCACTGAAGACTAAACACTTGTATTTGTGTGTATGTTGAATGTTGAAGCCGTTCCTCCACATTCTGAGCTGTCTGTATGCAAGTGAATATTTATTTTTACTGAAGTAAGTGCCTTGATGCTTTTCTTTTTTGTGTGCTGAGCTAGTTTCTCTGGAGTATTAAGGGTCAGCAGAAGACGTTGGTGAGAGGTAGGCAGGAAGGAAGGAAGAGCACTGCAGATCCTTCTCTGTCTCTGGTTTTTCCTTTTGCCCTCAAATAACCGAATCCATAAAGATGTTGATTTCTTACTCGACACATCACAAAGGTCTGTGGGCTACTAGAGTAAATAGGAGGTTTCTGAAAGACATCGCTAACCGGGTACAAGTCTCGTAAATGTTTCCCTCTCAGCCTTACCAGTTACTGCTGGGGGCTTCTAGCTGGTGAGTGGAAACCATCGTGCCTCCTTAGAGCTGGCGAGCACAGGGAAGGGCTTTAGCTCTCCTGAGAAGTGCTGATCTTCTGTGGGATAGGCAAGGACACGTTTCTGCATAAAACTTGTTAGAAGCCCTTTGGATTGGTCGCTACTACAGAAGAAGAAAATTGAGATCGGGAGACTATGCAGTGTTTCCTGAGGAGGTGAACTGATCCCATTTCCCAGGCTGTCCCTTCTTTTGGAGGATCTTGCCTTTGTGTCATGAAAGAAGTGCCTCGTTTGAGCTTTGCCGGTGGTGTCTGTAAAGGCAGGTTCCTATCCATCCCCTCTCATCGTTCATCTTTGCTCTCCCTTCTGCATTTGAGCATTTACTCTGCTCTTTTTCCTGTCCCAGGTTACCGTGGGACACTCCGGGCATTTAGACTTATTTCCTTCTTCATTGTCCTAAGCTGCTGCTTTAGCATGTTTACATCTTTTGAAAGTTTGGGGAATTTGCTGCCTCTTCCAGTCCTTGAGAGCACTGAGCATCTCACGCGCTGGCCCCTAAATAGCTTCCTCCTCGCCTCCTTCTCCTCCTCTTCGGTTGTTTGCTTCAACCAGTGGCCTCTGAAAAGACTCCCTTTCATTCCCATCCCGCTGCTCTGTGGCTAAACGCAGTTGGTCCCCTCTGGCTTTAATTACCCAGCCTCTCTTCTGCTCCCAGGCGAGTGTCACGGGCGGCTGCCTCGCCCCGCGGCACCGGTGTGCTCGGCATTGCGCCGCTGCGTGCCCGCCCCCCTCTGGGGTCACGGTGACAAAGTGCCATGGCCGCGTTTTCTCGTTTGCGGTAGATTTGTCCTGGGGTAGATTTTTGTTGCAGAAAGGGAAATTTGGAGATGGAAGGTAAAAATACTTGGTTTTCCTTCAGGGGTTCCCAGCCGCGGGACTGTCTGGGCTCCCATCGCCGGGCTGATGGCTGCTGTCAGGCCTCTCCTCTGTTAATTTGTCTAATCCCTTTTTAATTTACGCCTGCTTCTGGCATCGAGGAGGCTTCCTGATGGGTTCCACAGCTGGATTAGGCAGCACGTTACGTTCACATGAGTACCTTCTGCTCCGAGGTAGACACGGTACTGTGTAGGAGTACCCTGAGCTACTTCAAAGCGCGACTGCGCTGTAACTTCTGCCCAGCACGAGCAGAGGGCGTGATGTTTTAATCGTACCGCTGCAGGGGAGGATGCACAGCCACGAGAGGTGACAAGGAAGGCCTTCGTGCATGCAACTGGGTTGTGATTGATTTTGGAATCGTTCTCAGATGTTTTTAAAACAATGCGTTTGATTTATAGGTTGCTGTGGGAGGAGGAAACTCGGCTCTGCTCTCCAACGTGATGAATGAGCTCGTAAGCTTCCGCACAAAGGTCCGTAATTACGCTCTTGCTGTGCCAGAAGCAACAGCCACCGTGCAAATAGAAGAAGGTGCCACGGGATCAAAAGGACCAAAACAAGAACAGAAGGAGAAGAGACAGAAGTTAATGCAGGAGAGAAAACCTCTCCTGGAGGCTTGTGACAGTCTGCGTGGGGACCTAGCTGCCTTTGGAATCCACATCAAGGTAGAAGACAGCTACTTGCTTTGTGAGGCTGTTGGTGGCTTTTTAAAGCAGGGTTTGTTTCTGCCCTCCATGCCCCAGCAGCAGCTTTCCTTGTTACACCCGGCATCCCCTACAACTGCAGTGGCAGGAGGTAGAAGCTGAGCTGAAGCTGAGCTCTTACCTGGTGGTACTGCTGGCCTTCTCTTCTGCTCCCCTCAATCTCATGGCTCCGTGCAAGCTGTAGCTACTTCTGCAGCTACTAAAGGAGTATTATTTTGCCACTGATAATTCCCTCATACTCAGAAATCCCTAAATTGTCCAAGTCTAACACACAAGAAGGCTAGGAGCAATGTGTGCTATTTTAAGAAGACTGCAGAGGAACTGGAAAGTAAACTGAGGTGACTTACAAAAACAATGCCTTCCCTCTACCTCCTCACATTTCCCCACCAAAAAGATAAGTCCACACAAGAAAGCCTCTCTTGTCTTTGGTGTGTGCATTCCTAAATGTTCCTGAGCCATAACTACTTTGCCTGGTTCCTGTAGCACTCCTCTCTCCATGGTGCTTTCTGCTCTTAGTCTATTCCTAATGCCACCGTTCCTCTTTTTCATTCCCCTGACTGTGCCCCCCACTGAAGAGAAATCCCCTCGTTGGCTTACTGTTTCCTCCTGGTCTCAAGACGCTGCTTTACTTCAGTGTGCACTGCCTCTTCCAGTTCTCCTGCTCCACTGCCCTTTTCACCTCACTTCATGTCGTTACTGCGATCTCGTTCCTTACGTGCAGAATAACACCCCGCTTTCTGCTCGGCATCCTTCTCCCTCCCTCCACCCTGCTCCTCGCCTGTGTTTTGAGCCTCGCGCAGCCTCCTGACATCATTTTACCAACGGGAGGATGCGAAGCACCGTTCCACGAGGGAGGGGCAGCACACATCCCCTTTAACTGCTGAGCGGGAGAGCTGTCACTTGTCCATGCACCGAACAAAAGCAAGCGAGAGCTGTGGGCAGCGCCCTCAGGATTTCACGTGGAAGGGCTACAAGCTGGGTTGGGGGCCAGAGCCTGCCGGTGGTGGGCTACAGCTGTGAAAGCAAAGGAAGCCTGTGGGAAGCTGGAACAGCTGCTTCCTTGTTTGTACGTAGCTAAATCCTCAGCCTCGCTGGTCTGTCAGGAAGGCTCGCAAAGCCAAAGAGCCGCGCTGAAACCAAGTCTGGGAGAAGAACGGCCCCGTTTGATCCATCTGGCCAAACAGCTGCGCCCCCCCCAGCCCCTTTGAAGATTTGTTTTGTTTTGTTCTTAAAGGGATTTACGGGCATTTAATAACCTCCTAGAAATTGGCCTTAGCCGGGATTCGGCCCAATTTATTTTAGTTTTTATTGAATAACCCAAAGCTTGCCCCAACCTGTCTCCTGCTTGTCCCGGAGCAGTTTGCTGCTGAGGCCCAAGCACACGTGCACATGCGAGCGCACACAGCGGGCACCCGAAGCTTTTGCTGCCGCTGCCGCCTGATGAGCGCGGGTACCTGCGGGTCTGCTGCCACCTTGCCCTGCTCTCGCCTTCCCAGCAGCGTTCTCCAAGCGGGGCGGTGCAGACGTGGCCCTGCACCACGGGGCTCTCAGCACCCTCTGGCTCGGCTCAGCCCCTCGCAGAGGAGTCTTACTCCCGGCTGCGATCGCTGCTGCCGTGCCCCTCTGGAGGAGCTCCCCAGATGGAGGCTGTCTGCAGCCTTGGGCTGCCTCTAGGCAGCGCCCCAGCACGGGCTGCGCTTTGACCCCTGGTTCTTCCTGCGTAGTGCAGGAGGGAGCCAGCACCCTCTGTTTTGGTCCTTCCGGCTCCCGGCTGGAGGCTGTGTGTGGCAGCGCCCAACGTGCAGCCTTGTACCTCCTCTGGCTGGCTCACAAACTCCGGCAGAACACCAGGGTTGTGTTGCTGTAGCATGCTCATAAGAGATACAACAGTGTGCGTGTTTTATAACGGGAAATATTTCACATCATTTCTATTTACTGCCAGTGGAGCGGTTCTACTGCCAGCCTTACCCTGTCCTTTCATGGCATGGCCTCGGTTCTGCTCTCTGTTCCCAAAAGAACTTTGTCACGGTAACTGTGCACTGTAACTGTGCACGAAATGCAAGCTAGCTTGTGTTATTAACTGAAATGACATCGGCAAAGCATTTTCATGTTAATACGAAAGGATTAATAAGCAAATCCTACATTGTATTCCAGCCTCTCTCATGTTAGCTTATTTAACATTTTAGCCTGTTGAACGTTTAATATTCAGATAAACTTTTGTCATTTTCAACAGTTGCAGTCAAAGGCCAAATCATAACAGAAATTATCGGTTTAACTATGATATTCTTCCAAAAATATAGCGTTTTATTAAAGATACAGCAGCAAGCTACTATCCTTCTAAAATTCAGAGAGAAATGTGTTAGGCAATTATTTTCTTGTGTGCTGACCATAGAAGAGCAGTTGTCCATGTAGACCAGCCATTTAAATATGATTGTGACTGCCTAACACTAAAAAATAGGTTTGTTTGTTTTTTCTTGTAGTTTAGTGATTTAATTATTTTTTTCTTAACTGCGGAATTGTCTGGGCTTGTTTTACAACTGCTGAGCATTGGTAACCAGGGCACTCCCGTGAGATGGAATCACCACTTCTTCTCCTAACTTGATGAATAGCTTTGCTGTGTGATGTTGATGTTGGAGTAGACAAAAAAAAGTAACCTGCGCACTCATTGAGAGCCATCTGGTGCATTACAGGGCGCGCTGAACAGGCTGTAGCCAGGTACAGAGATCCCTGCGTGGTGCAGGCTGATGGGAGTAACACATTTACTTGTTCTTGCAGGACAGAAGTGCTGTTTCAACCTGGGAAATTGTAGAAGATGGACGAGTGGAGCAGCAGACTGAGAAAAAAAGCTGAACCGTCATCACTGGACTTGGTTTTTTATTGCAGCTGCTCGGTGTTGTAAATACCAGTAGTATCCAAATAAAATCTTTGGAACAGAATGTCTAACAATGAGGTAACCACAGCAAAAACATTGAAACTATTTCTAGGTAAATAAGTAGTGGCCTTGCAGAAGGTGCGTATGAGATGCAGGATGTGCAAGCGGCCAAATCACTGTGCAGCACAGAGGTAGCGCCGCCGTCAGGCAGGAGCCTGGCTCTGTTCTAATGCAGGCACTGCCCCAGCCCCGATTGCTGTCATCTGCACTTGACGGCTGTTCTGCTGAGCTGGTGCCAAGAGCTAAAACACAGCACAGCCAGAGGCAACAACTTGGGCCTGTCTGGGAGGGTAAAAGCTCTTATCTTTATGCCCACCAGTTTAAACAATGGTATTTTTCTTAGGCACAGGAGGTGATGATGTTAAGCCTTGAAGTAATTCCTACTGCCGTGGTGCTGGCTTGGCCCCATGAAATCTTCCTCCTCATTACCACGCGAACTCCCACCTGTAAGGCTTGGTACCTTTCCAGTTTGTTTTTGCACAGGTTGCACTGAGCTTTCCCTAGTGCTGGGACTACAGCAGGCTCAGGACCCAGCTCTCAGAAGCGGAAAGATGCAATTAGTACGCGCGGT
Organism: Oxyura jamaicensis; assembly: GCF_011077185.1. Taxonomy (NCBI): domain Eukaryota; kingdom Metazoa; phylum Chordata; class Aves; order Anseriformes; family Anatidae; genus Oxyura; species Oxyura jamaicensis. The sequence goes on along the minus strand of NC_048893.1, from coordinate 143,694,280 downwards.
GTGTTACCCGGGCGGTTATTAAGCCCCTGTGAAGTAAGTAAGGTGTGTATGTCGGAGGTGAACGAAAGGGGCTATACCCTAATTGCCCAAGACTGCACACAGGTCAGGCCCAAGGGCAAGCCAGCGTCCCTGTTGCAATCCCTGTGTTTTATTGGCTGTATTTTTTGTGGCATGAACTTCCCTACCAGTGTATTTTTGTATGTTTAAATCACTTTGTGAGAGCATAAATAAGAACATGGGCTCGTACATGAGGAGTTTCATCTGAAACTACACAAGTAATCTATTCAGAAGGATAAAGGCTTTCTTTATATTAAGTGGAGTTTATTAAGCTAAGCCCGTTTTTAGTCACCAGCACTCCCCTGGAAGGCAGGGGGAGTCTTCGTTAGCACTTAGGCGGCCGCTCGTGTGACTCCGATGGTATTTTACATTCGTTAGTGGCTGAGTTGCTTATACCAGTGGCAAAGGAGAAGGAATGGCAGACGCTTCCCCCAGCCCGGCTTCCGGGGGAAGTGTAATCAGATCACACCAAACTCCAGTGGTTGATTTGCTATGTTTTTATTTCCTACTGAAAGAAACTGCTACATTTCCAGAATGCTTAAAAATTGTAACAATTTGCATACATTAGTGAATAACAAAGTTACAACTTTTGTGTAGGTTTAAAACCGACATAGCAGGTTGAAATCTGTACTGATACCTGTTCCTTGATTGCCTTTGCCTACAAATGCCGTTTGGGTGGCATACCATGATGTTCTACACACAGAAACGCTCGGTATTTTGAAGGAAATCCAGCAGCTGTTTTACAATCAGTTTAACTTTCTGACTTTATTTAAAAGGAGTTGGGCTTCTCCAATAGGTTCAAGGGGAAAAATAATAGTAGCTTGGTTTCCCCCGGGATGTAGACAGTTTACAAAATTGCTTAAAATAAACACCCAAAATCCATCTCTTATGAGCAGACAGACAGTTGCTCTAATCTAAAAAGTCCGTGAACCCTCATAGACCAAAATGAGCAAACATTTAAAAACCTATTTTAAAAAATAGGTAACCGGTTTAAAAAGAAAACCAAAAATGCATCGGGGTGAGGTAGTAGTCACAGTGCATACAGAAGTATTAACCATAAGGGCGGGAGGGGGAGTACTGAGAGCAGCCTGATTTCAGGTGCTTTTTGTGGGGAGCTATTGCAAGGTACGAGAACAAGAACCTAATATGAGCGATGCTGTGTTCCAGCCTACAGTTAGACCACTGGAAAAAAAGAGTGGTTGCAATGAATATATAACACCTGTTGTAACAACTAGACACATCTTCATATGCTTGTTCCTGCGCTTTAATGAGTATATACACTTGGAGCTAGGTGGTAGGTCCAACGGTAGCACCTGCTTCCAGACCTCACTGAAAGTTTTGTGAAAGTACTTCGAATGAACTCGCCCCTCTCTCCACACTGGTTCAATCCTTACAAGCTTTGACTGAATTTCCAAAACTTTAAGAAATTATATTGTGCAAAATCCAACTTCCCCCTCGTATCCAACACTCATTTGTTCTGCCAGCAAGCCACAGATACGTTCGCAACAGCAGAAGAGCTGTCTTGGTAATAAAGGTAGAGCAAAACACCTCTAAACCCAGAGCTCGAGCACCTGCCACCATTTTTCTATCCCTACCTTTGACTTGCAGTATGTGACCGCCTGCGTATCACTGAGAGTGGACAGATACGCGCTGTTGTCTGCCTTTTCCTTCAGTTCCTGCTGGTTAATAAACAGCCACCTCTGTACACGTAGTTGTGTTCTCAGAGCTCCAGTTCAGCAGGCAATTTGAGTTTTAAAAGCACCTCGCTCTGCCATTATCACCGGAGCCTGACCAGCTCAGTTAGGTGGCACTACACTCCTTACCCCTCCCAAGGATAATTTCACAAAGTTCATCACGCTGAGTTCTAGGTGAGCTGAGACTAGCTAAAGAAATTCAACATAGTTCTTCTTCAGGTAAGCATAATTACTGTTAATACACCCACAGTACGTCCTTATTCTGTGATGGGGGAATCTTCTCCCAAAACCCAAGACACGGCGGGAAGGGGTGTGCTGTTGAGAGGAATGCTGCCTCTGGGACTGGGAATGGAAAAAGGCAACTAGTTACATTCAAAATCTAAAGTACTCTCATGCATTCCCTTTCCAACGAGGCTTAATTTTGCTTCTTAAAGTAAATATACTAGCATGGCAAAAAATGAAGTGCAACAGTCAATTCCAGACAGACGGCCTAAGCATGAAATCATGACAACCTTGGTGCAATCCAAGAAATTCAGTTGAGCTGGTGGAAGAATTTTATTCTTATCTAAGTATCAAGTGCATTTTATTTTATTTTTTGCTGTTCAAACTTTAGTTATTGCTCAATAACTATCAAAAAGAACAGAGGAATACTTTCAGTTTAGTTTTATTATATTATAACAGATCTGCAACTACAGCTTATTTCAGCCAAAACATTTTCGTATTCCAAACTCTTAGAAAATATCTACATTAATCATATTTTTCTATTCTTAAAAATAAAAAAAAAAAATCTACCTAGCATACCAATGCTGCTACAGCACTTGAAAGGGTGCATTACTTATTTAAATTCTACTGTAAATGCAATTACTCTTGCAGTCATTGTTCTTCCTCTTCTTCTGCGCTGCTTTGGCTTCAGGTTTCAAAGAGTTTGTTAAAAGCTGTTCCAACTTCTGAAACCATGTCAGAGGCAGTCATTGAACGTCCGAATTTTTGAAAGGCTTGGTTGTTACACTGCCTCGTAAGAGAGCAAGCTCCAAACGCGGCCACCAGGAAGGGATTTTGACTAAAAGGAAAAAAATAAAGTTACCAACAATATCTGAACATTGCTTTTCTAAAGCAGTTTTGTGTAATTCCTAAGGTGGCGGACAACATGTTTGTACCTATAAATGTTTGTCAGCCCTTCTGGGAAGGACTCTTGAGGAAAAAAACCTGCATTTCCTAAACTCCTGTATTGCAGGGCACCGTTGGCTGGGTATTTTCTAACTCATGCTTCTCGTCCCATGGCTCAGCACGTGACTAAGAAACAACACCAATGCTGAAGGATGCAAAAGGAAAACACACTTGCTCGGGAAGTGGGTAAGGAGGTATTCCATGTCCATGGACAACCAGGTGGTCCTTCAGAGACTTGGATGGTGTACAAACACCTCACCAACTGCACCGGGAGCCATTCCATTTCATTAAATCAGCTCACAAAGAGCACAGTGACAGATGTGAGCCACACCAGAAATTAAGGCACACTCTCTTAAGGCTTTCTACGTTTATGAGCTGCCTGACAGCACGTCCCCGTCCCCATTGCTCAGGCACTGAACCTGCCTGGAGAAGCAGCATGGACCTGGCACCTCCAAAGCACCTTTTCACAGGCCATGGGAGCCACTTCTGCTGCCTTTGCAGCCCCAGAGCAGAGGAAAACAGCAGAGTAATTCAGCAGCCAGCCCTAGGCTCCAGTTGTTGACCGGTTAAAACCCTCACAAAGCTCAGCCCAGGGCTGGGAAAATGCTGCCCATAAGTCACTGAGGACCTGCTGACTTCTGGGCTACATGTTTTGTGAAGAATCCCTGCCACGTTTCCTTCACCTATAAAATGGTGGAGTTTCTGAGTGAGCTGCCTGGAAGACCCACAGGGGCCCAAATCAGCAGAGCCTGGAGGACACAGGCTGTGTCTGCTGACCTCTCCAACACTTTAATACTCATCTGTGGTGCACCAGGCAGCAATGAACTCACGCTTTTAAGTAAAATGAAGTTACTCTTTCAGTGACAGCTCCAAGTTCGGATACACAAACAATCCTGGTTTCCGTTTTCATTCTGGATACGTCAGATTTTAAAGTCTGGTTCAGTTGGTCCCTCATTCTCAGTGGGAGACCTAGCACAGTGCTCTACCAGTACCGCAAGGACAGGCAAGTTAACTCCCAGGGGCACCGAACTGTAGGCAACTGCATGTAGTGTCCAAAACGTTACAACAGACCTCTTCCCTCCTGAAAGGGCAGCAAAAACAAAAGCCAACCCCACCAACAGGAAAAGAACACAAATTATGGTGATCAAAATGCAACCTTAGAAAAGGAGGAGAATCTGAAAGCAAGTAGCGTAACATACAGGAATCTAGAAACAAAGACCTGAAAAACCTATGAGAGAACTAGGTGATAGGGAGAAAGGGAGCCACTGTGGGATATGCAGGCTTTAGGGAAGTTTTAGTTTGCATTCTGGGGACAAGGATTGCTACATCTGGAATTTAACACACTGACTAGAGAAAGGTGGGACTTTGAGCAACGCTCTGGTGATTACTACAGCCAGCCACGTTCAGTGGGGTAGCCCAAGAAGGCAAGACTCATGCCCAGAGGCTGCAAAAACCAAGAGCCCAAACAAAAACCAGGGAAGTCAGCTATATGCCTTAGCTCAGAACTGTGTTCAGCCCTGGATATCTTCTCTCAAAACAAATACCCGTGAGACTGAACAAGTTCACAAAGGATTGAAAAGATGCCTAGAAAACGATAGACTGCCATATGAGGAAACAGTGAAGAGAAAATCTTTGGAAGAGGCAAACAACAAGATGGTAATCTATTTAGACTACAAATCTATTTAGACTACAAAAAAGTCTGAAGCTTTATGACTTCAGACTGCAATCTACAGTTTATAGCTCATTACTTATTGGGAAGAGACCGTTATTCCCCCACTTTTAGTCTTAAGGTTCCTTTCAATTTTGTTTGAAGAAGCTACTTTCACAGAAAGACTCCGTAACTACATGGACCAACTAGTCAGAGAGCAATTAACACCCTTTAACAAAAGAGCCAGCAGTCAGCTGCAGGTGCACGTCCACTTGATGTACGAGCATACCAGTTTGCCACTTGGCCTTAAGACAGTCACCCTCTTTGAAACTGTACTTTGTTTCCCAGTTTCAACTTACCTGTCCCACTGTATTGCTTAGGCACAATGCAAGGTAATTCACCAAATTACAAAACCCAAACGAAATAACCTATTCTTGAATTACAGAAATATTACTGAGTGACCACCAGTTATTCTTCATATTTTTTTTGCCTGCATTCAACTGTTTTGAGAATACATACTGCATACGTAAGTGTCCTTGGGAATTGAGCCAGGATCACTCTCTTGTGCCTTATCTTTTCTTGCTGTAACAGTAACGAGGGGACTGCATTACAACACACTTAGATTTTTAAAAGTACACGGATATTTTAGTCCCGATTTTATCTGAAAAGTTCTAAGGCAGGAATACAACAGCTGCCATAGGGGAACGCAGACTAACACGAATTAATAAATTAATTAATATTCATACCCATTTGTTTTTTCAGCTCCAGCCATAAATGCCCAGTGCGCTAAGACTCCCAGAGAACCGGAAAGGAGGTCTCCCTGTCCTCCACACCTCCGGCTGCTTCCTTCATGGCTGCATACCAGTACTGTGGACAAACAAACCAAAAACAGTCGTGCATTTTTTCGTCTGTTCACAATAATAACGCTGTAGCCGCGAGGGTTAATCTGGGAAGAAATTCACAGGCAGCAGTACATGCTGAAATACACTACTCAAAAAAAAAAAAGTGTTAACATTAAAAAAATATTTTTCCCAGTTACTTTTCAGTCTTCTCTAAGTGAGAACACAATGCATACACCTTACGTTTTCCATCTCACTCAGCCTGCACAGAGCATTCAGCCACCGATCAGTGATTCCTGTTGATGTACGCGACTGCTGCTGCCACAACATGCACACAACCCAAGCTGGACCACATCCCTCCACCCAGCCCTGCGCAGGCACAGCTCTCCAGAGCCTCCCACCTTCAGTGTTTACAAATGTACGGCAAGGTGTTTTACAAGGAGCAAATGCTCTTTGAATTCAGTAGAGCTACATTCTGAAGCTTTTTTCCATGCGCATCAGAAAGAAACTACTGACAGCAGTCTTTTCCTGAGGCTTTGTAGGGATACAGCCAAAAAGAGATCTCTTTTTCTGCCAATCAACAGCATCCTGAGAGCCCATGCCTTTCCGTCAGCAGTGTCACTGGGACAGGCTCTGTCGGAGTATCAGATGTTCCATTTTTGTTTTAAATATACAAAGGTCCTTTGTCAAACTGATCTCTGCGGAGCTTTAACTACAAAGAACATGCAAATGGTTTCACTGAACGTAACTCCCTTGCTCTCCACTCTCAGCAAGCCCAAGGAAGAAGCCTGGAGGACACGTAAGGCACACAAAAAGAGAACAACACCAACTCTGCTACCCTTCTCCAAACTCTCTTGTGGGTGTCTATCTGCCCTTAGCTCTCCTTGCTCGGCTCTGGAATTAAAAATCAAAGAAAAAAAAAGAGAACTTTTTTTTCCTCTCCTGGGAGGACAGAAGAGCTGATAGTATCAGTGGTGGCCAGGTAGCAACCTTTAGGATCTCCAGTCAGGTACTCAGGAGCTATGGGCTCAGGAGTATGCACATAATGGATTCCTGGGCAAGCTCAGTACACAAGCAAGTATTTAAAGCAAGACGCTGCTGGGACAGCGGCCTTTACCTGTTTCCTGCAGTCACCTGGGCTGGGTTTCTCCAAGATCCATGAAGAGAGCAGCCCAGGCATTTTAGGGGGTGTGCTATTCATATTTTTAGAGGGAGCACGTCTCTTAGAAGATAATGGGAAAAATCTGCCGGTGCAAAAACTGAAGGCCTTGCAGGTAAGCCTTCTTAAACAGCGAGACGGAAAAAACTGCTTAACACAAGCAAACCGTTTCCAGTTCATCCGCAGAGCTCATTTCTGCTTTCTGTTACGCAGCGCAGCGGAGAATTGCACTTCACTTCCATCTCCTACCAATCCTTCCAGCGGTAATTGCTGGGCTCATGAGGCCAGGCAGTTGTGCATTTTTGCTGCCACTGGGAGGGCAAAGATTCATTAGTCACCATGCACGCAGCAGACACCACTGCAGCGTTCCCAGCAGTTAATTTTCCCAATCGCCCGTCCCCCCTCCCCCAGTCCCAAATTAAGATTCTGGCTGTGTTCCTCAGTGAGCAGTAGTTAATGTCAAATTTCACAAGTGTAATACACTTCTGAGTTAGGTATCTGAAAAAAGGTATGCCCTTTTAGGTGGATTTTTTTTTTAATACAGCGCTTTGGAGAAATTACCTCTAATTGTGCTACTTTGAAGATGGTATCTCACAGGATTTGCACTTTGAGGTCTTGAACTCCTGGCAGGAGGCAGGATGGAAATCCTCTGTTCAAAAGCTTTGAGGCCTTCTGACTGACAGCCGAGCACAAGCCCCTGCTTATTAGCTGTATGTCACCATCTGCCACTATTCTGTAGCCTCACAACCTTCCAGCCAGTTTTGAGCTGCGTAGGAAAGTAAGATCTCCTCAAACTAGGCCAATTATAATACCCTGCTACAAAAAGTGGTCTTTTGTTTGTGTTCTTTTTTTTTTTTATGTAAGTAAGTCTCAAATATGTGCAGACTACCTCACAGGCAGCAACAAAGGCAGACCTTTGTACTCTGTGCAGAGATGCTGGAAAACAAATCCATGCAATAGCTTCAAAGCTGCAGAATTACAGGAAATTCACTTGAATGAGGGGGAAAGGTATAATGCTTGGCAAGTTCTTGCACAGAGGCTCAGTTCCTCAAAAAATACCTCAAAATAAAAGCATGATGAACGACAGGCAGTGTGGAAAGGAATGAAAAAGTCCTCTGAACAATCGTCACTGCTGAGAGCTTTTAAAATAAAAGAAGGAATCCCGCACTACCGTCACGACAGACTGGCATGCTGCCAAATCCACAAAGGACAAAGTCTTCGAGATGCTTTTCCCAACCTTCTCCTCGAGCAATAAAAATGAACTGCTATCTTCCTCACTCTCACCAGCAATCCAACATCCCCGACCAAATGTCCATGACCCACTGGATCGAGCAGCTCTTCAGCGACCACGAGGGCGACCTCCTGATACGTTGCACCGAGCAGCAACAACCAGTGGCAGCCTTACAAGACCTCTGTTAGATGGACATGATGGGATATTCTGTGACGAGGTAGAAAAGGCAGATAGCTCTTCCCTGGAGAGATGAAGAATGATGCATTCACATGAGGATGAAACATTTTCCTGCCCACTGCTCAGTGAGGACAGCGATGAACACTGTAAATGAGAAGGCCTAGAAAGCAAGGTTCATCTAATTCTGGAAGAGCTGAGCAGATCAAGAGAACCGAACGTTGACAGCAGGGACACCAGGAAGAGCGCGATCACCACCGTCAATGTTGAAAGACAGCAATCAGGGCTACTTAAGGTCAAGCAGTCTGACATCAGTCCCAATCAAAGTAACGGAGAGGTTCACGTGTAGTCCTAGTGACAGGCTTTTAGACATAGGAACAAGCAGCTAATGCCAGTCAAACTGGCTGCTGGGGCAGGGAGTCCGCTTTTGTTTCTTAATAGGTCCTGGCAATCAAATCTGAAGGCATTATTTCAAAGGGTGAAAAATTGAAAGACTAACTCAATATAATTAATAGGCGGACTTTTAATGAAAAACAATTTATGCCAAGTGACTTCCTGAAAGAAAAATAACCAACACAACAACTCCCTACCACCTATCCACAGAGCATCCAGAGACTGTAGTACAAAAAGGCTAGCTGAAATAAAACTGGTATCACTGATGAAATGACTGAATGAAATATGGCAAGAGAAGTCTGTTTTAGTCTGAACAACCGCAGCCCCATTTCAACTGTTTCAACATAGTCTCAGCGATTGAACAGCACGTAAATATTGCCAGAGCTGTATGCAGCAAACACAACACGTTGGTCCTATAGTCACCCAGACTTCTTGCTTTACCTAAGTCCATTAAAACAATTTGTACTGAAATATGAGTGCCACAGAAACAAAAAAAAATAAAAATAAAAATGAAGGCTGTCATGCTGACAGAATATTGGAAAGTAGAAACTTATGAGTTTTAGGTACCAAAAATTTCAAAATTCAGCCCCAAGCTTTGTGGGTAACTATGTGCAAGCTATTAAGTAGCTTCTATATCTAACATACTTCAGGACATAAAATAAGTTATCATCACTCCCTTTTCAACATGCCTTGAAGATAAGATAAAAACTAGCATTTGGGCAAGCATTCAGATCATGGCCTCTTGCTTACCTGTCCTGCTGCCAGCAAGTTTTAAGCCAAAGAGCTAACAGCTCAAACTGTGCTGGCAGATCAAGCCCCAGAAGCATGACAAATTTATGGCTATTATACATTTAATTAAAAAACCAGCCTGTGATGTAACTGAAAATAGCTGTCCTCTGAATTAAAAAATAAATAAATGAATTTAGTAGTTTTGCTGAGATCAAGCACTGTGAGTTAACTGGAAAGCATGAATTTTGATACAGCTCTGTACAGGCAGCCCTGCTTAGAGTACTAGTTTCTAAATGTGTTGCTGTTAGAAAACTGAAGGCTCACATACAGTGTAAAAAGTAACATCTGCAACATTCTTGATCCACAACATTCACAGTAGCAAAAAAAAAACGGGGGGGGGGAGGAGACATAATTTTTGATGTTTTTATTTAGAACACAGACTGTGAAATATGGAAAAGCTCGTTAAGGCTCAACACTTATCGCTGCTGCTGACAAAGAAGGCTAAAGAGTCTATGTGAAGCACCGTATTTACTGAGGCTGCAGATCAAAAGACAGCCTGGAGATTAAAATTTTATTCATGATTTTCGGACATCCTGAACAAGTTCTCTGCACTTGTTTTCCTCTTACAAAGCAAGAGAATTGTACTTATCCTAAAGGAACTAAGGATGTGCAAACAAAAGGCACAACCATTCTGACTTCTCTATGACTCATCAGCTAACACCAGCTACCTCGCAGAACAACAAATAATCTCATTTAATCGGAATGTTTTATGTTTCTACTTTCTGTGCTGTATTGGGTGGCAAGGTTTTGATAGTGGGGGGCTGAAGGGGTGGCCTCTGTGAGAATCCAGAAGCCTCCCCCATCAGATAAGGGCCAGTTTCAGCTGGCTCCAATGGGACCTGCTGCTGGCCAGAGCCAAACTAATATGTGGTGTTGTTTGTACCTCTGTGAAAGCAGATTTAAGAAAGGGGGAAAAAACTACTACACAACAGCAGCTGGGAGAGAGATGAGAGAGAAGCAGCCCTGCAGACCCCAAGGTCAGTGCAGCAGGAGGGCAGGAGGAGCTCCAGGCAGGCAGCAGCAGTTCCCCTGCAGCCTGTGGAGAGGCCCCTGGTGGAGCAGGCTGTCCCCCTGCAGCCCATGGGTCCCACATGGAGCAGATCTCCACGCTGCAGCCCCTGGAGGAGCCCCCGGTGGAGCAGGTGGATGTGGCCTGGAGGAGGCTGCGGCCCATGGAGAGCCCCCGCAGGAGCAGGGCCCGGGCCGGAGCTGCAGCCCGTGGAGAGGAGCCCACGCAGGAGCAGGGGTCTGGGGGGAGCTGCCGCCCGTGGGGGACCCGTGCTGGAGCAGTTTGCTCCTGGGGGATGGACCCCGTGGGACGGAGCTGTGTGGGAGCAGTGCTTGGAGAGCTGCTGCCTGTGGGAGGGACCCAACAGGGAGCAGGGGCAGAGAGTGTCCATGAAGGAGTGACGGAGACGAAGTGCTAGGGACTGACCACAGCCCCCAGTCCATGTTCCCCTGCGCTGCTCATGGGAAGGAGATAGAAGAGGCTGGGTGGGGGGAAGGTGTTTGTTGTTGTTTCTCAGTGCTCTAGCTAGTTAGTAATAGGTAATACATTTCTCTAATCTCCCTATGCTGAGTCTGTTTTGCCCATTATGGTAATTGTTGAGCGATCTCCCCGTCCTTATCTCACCCCTTGAGCCTTTTCCATCATATTTTCTCCCCCTTTCCCTTTGAGGAGGGGGAGTGAGAGTGGCTGTGGTGTAGCTCAGCTGCCTGCCTGAGTAAAGCCATCACATATGCAACATAATGTAGCTAGCTATCAAGAACCACTTTGTTCCATCAAATGCAAGATTCATGTTTAGACCGTTACCAGATCTTTAGTAAAACCTTTTACCAACATACCATACTAAAAAGAAATTTATCTTTTTCCTTTTGCAAGTTAGTTCACAAATCTACATAGCTGGAGACTGGAGACTCCCAGAAACATGTTCCAGACTGCACACAGACAGGGAAGCCAATATTAATGACCTGGGCTGGAGAAACCTCACTCAACTGATGTGGAAAATGTAAGTTGGCTTTTATATAAAGGGTGCTTATACTTTTGTATTCCCTAATCACACTTTTAAAACTTAGCTAGGTCCTTGAGTGTGAAATACCAGGCAAATTAGGTTGAAAGAAAACAATCTGAATTTCGTATTCCTTTCCTTGGATAGGTGCAGGAGCCAGGGGATGTATGTGGTAACAGATGAGTACTGCCAGGGAGGCAACAGGCTGGGCCGCACATGCAGTGGCAAACAGGGTGGGACAGTGGACAGGCACCAAGACCTCCCTGTTTTGTTCAGTCTGCAGAAGCAGGAGAGGAGCTCAAGGTACTGCCTCTCGCTTAAAATCTAGGCAGCGTCTGCTGGGCAGCTGGACACTGTAAGAGCTTTTAGCTAAGGGAGCCAGGGACTGACAGGCACTGAATAGCTTTCTTTACAGCTGTATGGCAGAGTAACGGCAGAAATTTTAAGTACTGCTTGGGGATTTAGTGCAAGAGATGACTTTTTACCCCGTACTCAGTACTCAATATTCCCTCTCACATGCTTCTTTGCTTCTCTTGGCCATAGCTGCAGCTGGGCAACAGGAGGGAAACAGTGTGGCTACTGGCTCCAGGTAAAAGTAGTCAGAGGCAGCAACTGGCTGATTACCCCTGAGTTCTGCCTTTTGGGAGGGAGAAGAGGACAAACACAGCTGCTGGGGAAAGTACAGGAAAAAACTCGTAACATTAAAAAAAAAAAAAAAGAGAGAGAAAACAACCAATAAAACAAACTATCTAATTCAAGGACCTAACCAAATTTTAAACATGCTAGGAACTATGACTGGTATAACCACACTTTATTATTGACCAGTTCTCCGATGAATAATAAAAAGAAAACCTTAGAGAGCTGTGCCGTAGTGAATAAAAGCTGACTTACCTTTTACCCATAGGCTGAGTACTCATTCCTACCCTGGTCAGTGATGGCACTGATATCACCTACCAAGAGCATGGTGAAGCTCATCTTTGTAGAGCAGGGAATCAACAAGTGTAGACCAAGCTATAATGTGAAATTGCAAAAGGAAAGAGAAAAAGAGTATATAAAACTTAATTTAAAATCTTGCTGATTACGTTTACAGGGCAGTTGGCAGCTCGTAACTGAAACTGAGACAGTTTAGAAAAGCCTCATTTGTAGTGGAGGGTTGTTTCTGATATCAGAGTCTATGTATGTGATTCAGTTTGATTTTAGGGCCACAAAAAACCACTTGGTTCTTTGGTCTGTAAAAAATGTGATCTGTAAAAAAGCAACCTCAAAAGTGTCCATTTCTTTTACAGTTTGGGAATCTATCAAGGTTCTAGTTATGCTATTCTCAGGCTAATTTCTTTGACTCTTAATAAAATACGCCTTACTTGTCATCTCAATTGTTTATACCTCAGCTTCCAGTCAGAGTTTATTGTGCCGGTTTGCTCAGCCTACAGAGAGTTGTTTGCTAACAGTAATCCTTCCCCAACACCTTTACTTCCAGCTCACCGTCAAATCACCTGATAACCTTTCTGGTCTTAAACTAACAGAAGTAAGCCATCTACTCACTCAGTTTCCTACAGACACATGTACAACAGTATTGGGACAGTAGCCACTACAGTCACTCCAAGCTAAGAAGTATTCACCAAGACACGGTTTCCCTGCCGCAAACCCTGCATCCTCGGAAGGTCATCCTTCCACAACAGCCAAGCACTGCACGCCAAAGCTACGGAGCTGGGTTTGCAATTTTTGCTCTTTCAGGATAGCATTGAGACTTAATTTTTCAGAAAGTATGCATGCATTACATGCCCAAAGGAGACAGTTTAGAAGTGACATCTGGAAACTGGAGTATCAGCGTGCTAAGCACATGAGCTCAAACAAGAGATGCCTGAAGATAGGTAAGGCTTAAGCACGATAGACAGGTGATGATACGAAAAATAAAAGGCAAGAGGAGTACATAGATCTTTTCGTAATATTTGATTGTGCTCAGAGGACATTGGCCTGATCCAATGATCCGGATTTCCCTCACACTGGAATCATCATGTGTGTTGTCTCAGCTGAAAAAAAATGACATCAGATCAAAAGAACAGACAGATGAAAAAAGCAGAAGTTAAGAGCGGAAAACCTGGGAGAGAATTCAAGGTCAGTGGCACGACAACATGTTCTGCGTTGCAGCCCAGAGCAGACAGTAGGATCTCCTTTCTCAATGTAGTTTTGCATTTGAGCCTTTCAAAAATTGACCAGCAGTAACTCCCAGACCCAAAGAACGTTCTTCTTAAAAGGAAGCTGACATCTTTAATTTCCGCAAAATTCTCGGGAACTTTCTTACAAGCAACACAAACCCTAAAAACAGTGTTTATTGTCGACACTGTAACATGCATTAAACCTGACAACTGCTTTCTTATTGCTCAGTAATGCTACCTGTAATGTCTGTAATCCAGGGGAGAGAAAGCATCAATCACAGAGCCAATGTAAGAACACAAAAACAGCCTATAGCTATATCAAACAATTGCTATAAAGACACAAAATTGTTTTTTATTTCAAATAAAAAGCCACTTAACTAAGAGAGAAAAAAATCAGTACACAAGACAAAGGGGAGGAGGGAAGGGGGAAACAATGAAAAGCCCCAAAAGCACACCAGGCATACACCAACTTTGTGCCACGCCTGACTGTTCAAAACTGAAATTGCAAAGACTTTCAGATGCTTCCCCTTTTTGAATCCTGCATGACAAGAGACAATGGATACCATCTCCTTTCTCCTGCAAGCAGTGGGGGTACACTTATCTCCAGAATAGCAACTCAACAGAGATACACTAGGAAATGTGCTCATTCTAAGGTGTCACCAATTTTCCTGACATTCATTACAAAAGCAACAAACCTGCATAAAAATAACACGGTTGACACAAAAACACAGCAAGAAGAGATGCTACAGTGCTCTAAAGCTCTCTAGCTGACGGAAACTGGAGCTAGGATATTTTCTCCTCTGGCAGAGTTCATTCTCCCTTAAGCACGGACTGATGTCCAAGGTCACAAATCAAGCCTGCCATTGGTGCAAACACGAGAGCAGACTTTATGCAGGGCTACTTGGGTACTGCGTGACCCATCAAAGCCCTTCACCACATGGGCATAACTACATCATTTCCAGTCCCAGCTTGCTTCACAGTCTGCTACAGCGTCTGTACTAATGGGAGGGGGGGGGGGGGGGGGACCCGGGAAGTGGTTCTGTTCAAACCAGCTGTCACATTACATGTATTTTTTTTCTCTTATAAAAGACTCCCATGGCACCAAGTAATGAAACATTGACTGCAAATACAAAAAGATTCTGAAAACGCATAAACATTTATCAGAGATTAGCACTTCAAGTAATTAGAGGCAGAGCTGCTGCTTGTTATGTAGGTGAAGTAATGCCATGTAGTCAAAATGGGATGAAGACGCTCATGAATTAATTTTGTACTTATCACAGCAAACAATCTTAGCATCAGATAGGCAGCAAATTTCATTAAGTATAATTTAACAATATTAGTAAGTGACTGTTTTAAAAAGATGTAATGGCAATCTAGAGCTAGATTAAAATTATCAGGGCTAACATATGAGTCATATGTACACAATGATCTACAGCCCCATGGTGGACAATAAGCAGTCCATGAATCTCAAGAAATCTTTATTTTTCAGACAGAGCAATACATGGTGAAACACCACTATTATTCTTCATTAGTTTAGCAGTGACATCTGCACTTAGACCATCTCAGCTAAGATTTTTAAACAGTTTATAAAAAAATGAGTTTCTCAATACGTGTTCAGGGGAAAACATTACAGCCATTTAAATGAGAAATAAAATCATTAACTTTTTCAGCAAGTAAGCTGCACTCTTTTAAAATATCAACTTACATAAAGCATCGAAAGGTTGATATTTTATGGTTTTTAGAGAGCCTTCCCTCCCCTTCGATCATCAGGGGAACAGTCAACCAGTTACTATATAATCCAACCACTGGACTATGTCTGAAAACAGAAAAAAAAATCACATTGCTAAAAGCAAATGTTTCACTTACCTTTATCTCCGTCTGAAATAAGATCTCGTTCTCCCTTTTGAACAACTGTCAAATTCCCCATGGCTTGGCTGAGTCTTAATACACATCCATGATGATCACTACTGTCTACGGGGTCTCTAAGCTACAACACAAGAATTCCATACACAGTACGTGTTTTATTACTAGAACAAAATACTCTAACACGTCACTTCAGCATGTGTAGGGAAAAGAAAAAGCATCACCATCAGTCTTTCCAGGTATTTTTATTCTATACCCATTGCAGTGCCAAAAATACCTTTAAAAGGGTCTTCTGTAAAAAAGAGCTCTGTTGAAGAAAACGCACTGTTGTGGCAATTATCCCCTGGAGTGAAAACCCAGACAGTGCTCATCTTGCTTATAAGAAACAGCACATAATGTTTAGTCCAGTAATAACGTGTTCATTTACATAAAGACTACAAGACTGCACATACTTTAATTGAAAAAAGGAAAATAGCTCACCATAGCTTCATATAGTCTACTAAACTCCATATAGTTTGGAGTAAGAATAGCTCGCTGGTAGCCTTGAATAATAGAAGGCTGCTGGGAAATAAGCCACAGTCCATCCTGCAAAAAACAGTAAGAAGAACGCTTTCTGAATAGATTCTTAAATGTCAAGCCACTGAGTGAATCAAAAATATACTTACAGCATCAATAATGATAGGAATTCCTTTGAGTTTCGATTTTTCTATAATACCCTGCAAAAAAAAAAAAAATGTAGGTAATTTTAAGAAGCTTGCTAATTTAAAGCTTGTAACACCCAAAATAAATTCTGCATTTTCTTCCTGTCTAGAAGGTAGGTGCTGTACAACAAATCTGGTCATATAAGTTGCTTTTTCATAGTGAAATAAAAATTTATGTTATGGTCTTCAAAGTTAGGTAAGACATTTTCGTATTGACTGGTAATTTTACAGCTGCTTTGCTCTCTCCCCATTTGAAGCAGTGAAAACAGGGTTTCTACAACTGGCACCCCGGTGTTGACATGCAAACAAAAAAGCAATCCAACTCACTCTCCCTGATCTAGGTGGCTATATGCTAACTGAAGTCGTACATAGCAAAGACATATTTCCGATTATTTAAAAAAAAAAAAAAAAAAAAGTAATGTAATGATAAAATCCTACCCATAACTACAGTGCTAATTTTAACCGTCTTTCTGATGATGCCCTCACTGCAGTACTCAAATTTATGTCCTACAAACACCCTGAGACAAGCAGTATATAATACATGTCATTCCACTCGTGACCCCAGGGGTTTTATGCCTTCAAAACAAAAGCAAAAAGGTCAAGAGAAAAGACTGTTTGCAAAACTGTTTTCCAGCAAGCAATATGTACCAGCAGACTGCCTGCCCTTGTTTTCTCTCCTAACAGAGCAGTGGCAACCAACAACTGATACTCAAGATTTTTAATGAGCAATGAGCGATATCTTCTGTTGTTGAAGCTGGAGAGTTTATCTCTTTCTTGTATACGATAAGAGAGAGTGGTATCCATCCGGAAGTCTGACAGCTTTTGTACGTTATTACGCTTTTCAGATCAGCTATCATACGGCACCGAGCTCCACAGGTTATCAATAAATTAGGTAAGGAATAAGGAAGAAACATTTAATTAACTTCCAAGGTATTGAATGTACCTCTGTTCTTGTACTGTGGTCAAAAACACAGCCCATGTTGCTTCCTGTAAATTATTGACTATGGAATCTACATATCCTCACTCCTACATGACTTTTTTTTTTTCCAGTTTCAGTAGAAGTGTTTCCCTTCTGTTTTTAAATGGATGACCAGAATCTAGCAGCATGCTTTAACCCAACATTACTTTTGTTTGCTTTCATGTCATGTGAGAGAGAATCACTACCCACTGCAACAAGCCTGAGGACATCTCTCAAAACACAGCTGCAGCTAAATTGGAAGCCACTACAGAATATAATCCTTTCCATTACATGCACACACCTGCATAGGTCTCAGCTTGGGCTGTGTTTCACAGCCCACCAGGTGTCCATCCTTCTTGGGGTTCCAGGGGAACACCACCAGTCTTCATTTGTATTCAGCTACTTAAATAATTTTGAAGCAATATCAAGTTTTGCACAACTCATACTATCAGACTACTACTAAATTATTCAAATTTACAAATAAGCATATTTAACAGCTGTGCAAGGAGGAAATTTTAGAACATACCCAGAATTAGTGGTGGCATATTGAAAGCTAGGTAGCCTTTCTTTCAAAGATTTTAAGAAATTTATGAGATGGAATAATTTCTTTATTCATTAATATTAATCAGCAAAGATGTGCACAGCTCAGTTTTCCTTCACAGAAACTGTACTGCTTTGCCCCTGCTGTGTTCATTAACAATTACATTTAATTTGACTCGCTTGTAATAAAATAAGGCTGTGGATATGGCACCCTGCTTTTTTTTTTTCCCCTGCATAAATGAATGTTATACATCCAAAAGTCCAATTACTTTTGAACTGTAGTAGGCTCTTCTGATTCGATATCACACCGCACTGAACCCCAGAGGTTAGCAAGACACTATGTAAGAAAGCTTTCAGATCAGCCCCCAGAATTTTTGACGACACAAATACCATTCACTGCAACTTCATTTTATAACCAGTTTTAATTAGACAGAGTATTTTTGTACATTGGCAGCTTCCCCAAACCCTTTCAGTACACTTAAATGATTGCTGTCCCATTTCCAATTGATATGAATACCCAGTTTATTCTACTATGCCGGTTTCAGTACGCCAATCTTCCATGACAGTTTGTTTTTTAAAACCAAAAAAGATTTCCCCTAATGAAGCCTGATGCAAGACACAGATCTCAGAAGTCAACATCCATCCAAACGATTCTCCTAACTTCATTATGATCAATCCAGTGAATTAATTTGGCCAAATGTTTTCTGTTTCTGAAACAGTTAAGGCTTGGCTGTTGCTGTTATCGTCTGGCCCCTTTTCATGTTTTCTCACAACTGCCTGGTGGTTAGCATTTCTCTACATATCTAACAATAGGCTAAATCAATGACTTCTGAAGATCCACTGTCTACCTAAAAATTGTATGCTTAATTAAAAAAAAAAACAAGTGGAAGCCACAAAGCACAGAAGTGTATGTACAGGTAAATAGCTTCTGGAAGGTGAGGTCACTGGGACACTGGAGAAATAAGGCATTTCTTCCTGATAATGTTTTGAGCTCCCAGTTCTCTAACATGCCCTCCACGGTCTATGAGAGACATCTGACCTCTACTCTGAAGAAAAATTTCATCTTGTTAAGTAAAATCTACTGGCCAAGCAACTTTTGTTGTGTACTGAGTCTCTGAGGTATCAATTTCTAATCTACCTTACTGAAGCGATCTTTGCTTTCTCTTTCTCTCCTTATAAAACAAATAATCAGGGGATACAAAGTCCTTTGTCTTATTTAGAAAGCTCATTTTTTATTCTAAAAACACAAATCTAAAAGTAATTATTCTCCTTTCCTCCTGTTCCTTAAACTAGACAGAAGCTGCTTGGAGACAGACAAGGAACCTCAGAGACAAAGCTTCAGGGAGACAGGGAGTAACCATAAAAACAGAGATAAGAAAGCCCCCATACGACAACCACCTTTTGAAGGACACAGCATTCATCGGAGAACCTCTGCTTCCTAGTGACTGGGGACAGGACTCATCTCACCTGCTGCCATTTACAGGTCAAATGGCTCACTGTGAGAATGCCATTGGCTTAGGCACTGCATTTAGGGTGGGATGCATCACCAGGAAACATACCTGTCCCTCCTCAGTTATCACAGAGAGAGAATAGAAAACATACTGCTCTGTTTTTAGACATCAAGAATGAGGTGAGACGAACCCCGCTTTTAAACAGTCTATTACTGCAAATACTGCATACAATAATTACGTGAGTAAGAGGGGTACAGAGCAATAATGGCTGCATCCTCCTCTGTGTGGGGTATTTTATTTACGGAAGCACAATGCATTTTCAGCCAAAGCTGTGTCTTCATATTTGGCATGGACCTTCCTGTGTTAATACTTACAGCATACAGAAAAATCTTCTCTGCTAATTGTATAATTAATACAGCTCAGACTAACTACTTTCACACCAAAATCTATTTAATGGTTTCTAATGGGACTCTTTGTATGAGCAGGAGCCATCTGTTCACTTTTATCCCATGTAACAATTACTTACATGCAAAAGGATAGAGAAGAGAACATTGCTAATTAAAACTACTAAGAAATGTTACAGAGAATGCACCTGATACCAAGTTAAGGCAGGTTTCCAAACTCCAGTCACATAATTAAACAGCACTGCATACAGGCATCAATGACAAAACCAAGACATTGCCCCTTCCCCTCAAGTGGCACTTTGAGCATTAGATTTTGGAGATTCTAGCTCCGAGATATTCCAATGGACTACATTTCCTTACACAGAGCCTACTATACTGCAAAACCAGTGGTTCAGCTTGGTGCTGAACAGGGCAGGAGTACTTCCTTCACTCGGGGTCTCGTAAGCACTCAGGGACACCCAAAATGAAGGACTGGCCCGACAGGGCAACCTTGGCACTAGTCACGAAGCAGAGAGGACAACAAGGAGAAGCAAAAGCGATGTGCTGCTGTCGTCCAGTTTCACAGCCTACAGCCAACTGGGTTAGCCAAGATATCAGAGACTGAAAGCCAGACCCTTCTTCTGCGATAGTCAGTGAGGCCTGAATTTCAGTCTTCGCCGTTCACATAGAGAGCCCTAACATTTGGGGATTTTGGACAGCCTCTTGTCAGAGCTACCCCACTTTGTAGTCCTGCTGCACACGGAGAAGGCACCAGGCAGCACACTCCAGGTGAGCCTCTAGAGCTTCTTGCAGAGCTCTGCAGTCAGTCTGGACACCTCCCTGCAAGCCCACAAACCAATAACATACATATCCTGTTTACTCTGCCTGCATTAAACAGTATGCAACCTGGCCCTCCACGGCTCCTCGGAAAAGACAATTATGCATTGTTTTGCCTACACCTGACTTAAATACATTTTTCAGCTTTTTTAATTAGACGCGGATTGGCAGCAGAACGCCTGCAATGATTTTCGACATATTATTAGCCGTATCGCTACTTGTGGTTTTCCTGATGAACTGGTTTAGCCACACAATAACCTTGGCATTCGGTATTTGCAAAGGGAAGAATCAGGAAATTGGAGCCAATGGTTTTAACAGAAGATTTAATTTTAATGAAGTAAACAGAAAACCACAAGAGCAGCACATGACTCAACAGCTATCCCACAACAGTAATTAATTTTCACCAAGGATACATCACAGTCATCTTTCTACCTTGCACAGGAGAGAGATTGTGGGCAAGGTTTCCTTTACTGACACCAGCAATGAACACTGCATTTCCTAAGTCCCTGCTAAAGAGTCACGTCTTGGCTCAATTCCTTACCCACGTGTTCAAAAAGAAGTTCAAGCCTCAGCATGCTGGATAGCACTGACCACAACGACATCCAAACACTTCAGTAAGCTGCATAATCTTGCTCTCAGCCCACCAAAATGTATTCTAGTGCAATCTGCAAACGCCAAGTATGTTGTGAAATTTTCTGCTAGATGCTCCAAAGGAAGGACAAAATGAATTCAGAGGGCTGTTAAGCAGGTGAGATCCTTTAAACAACAGCTTGCATGCCTACAACTTGTCAATAACCAGCTTTCTAAGAGAGATGGGAGGCCCATTCTCTAAAAGCTCAAATACCACTTCTGAAGAACTGGTTACATTGAGGCAGCTGGTTTTGCAGTCCAGCAGTAGTGCTGCTGACCTGACAACACTGGGCTGTCCGACTAAGCTGGAGTAGCCAGACTCGAGGCAGCAACAATTCCTAGCTTCTGGAGTGGCAGAGACATGCAAAAGGGCATAACCTGGCACTGGTTAGGTCTTGTACAGCCAGGAACGATCAAAAAGGAATAGCAGCCCCCTTTACAAATAAAACACTACTGGAAGTTGCCATCATCTTCCAAGGGTCATAAAGTGCTGTTGAAATGTCTTCTCTATTTGCTTATATTCTGCACATGGACCCAACCTACCCTCATCCAGCAAGCCCAAATCCATAGTTTCACCTGGGAGAAAGATACAAAGGAAGAAATATATAGAAATTTCCCTGTAAATACTGCAGCTGGAAATATTTCTGCAGCCCCCACCTCTCACCAAGGTGCCCGGGAGTTAAAAACAAGTCCCACCCCAGCACAGTGTGCACACCAACTCCTACTGAGAGGCACTAAAAACCCGAGGAAACATTTCTGTGTTCCTTCCTTCAACAAACCCGGAATAACGCAGAGCTAGCATGGCCTCGGCAGCACAGAGGTCAGCAGGCAGCTCTGTGGCAGAGAGGCTTGGAAAATGGTCTTGGCAAGCACAAGTGTGTAATCTTGCACAGCTAGAGGTAGACACGTATTCCAAGTCCAAGCTGTGCTCAAGGCTACAGCCATGGATGCTGGGGAGGAGGCAGGGAAAGAAGCTTCCCTAAATGGAGTAGATTTGATACAGAAGGTTTTGAAATTTGTTAAAACTGGAGCTCCTCTGCTTGAGGTTCTTTGCATGGGAGCCACCTTTAGGTAACTGTTTTGTTTTGTTTAACTTCCTAGTGGAAACACAGTTAACTTTGAATGGTCCTGCTATTGCCTTTGTACCTTCCTATCACCCACGAAGTGCTGCAAGAATTCTTCCTCCTTTCAGAATTCAGCAACATCAATCAGAATCTCACTTTGTAGCCAAGATCTATATAAATTACCTTTAGCTAGCTTAATTGCTTCAGTTTTACTTTATAGGTTTCTGTATGCGTAACCATCACTAGCTCATTAATCATTCTAAGCTCTCAAACCTTACACACAAAATGATTAACTACTGACCACCACTCAGACCATCTGAATGAATCATTTAACAGAGACAAATATCCCTTCTTTGACACAAATAGCATCTTTATCTTGTGGTTTCTGCTAAATACAATTTAACTATGCCTTTTGTCTTTCACCTGTATTATCTTATGCTAGACCCTCTTTTCCAAAACCAATTTTCAGGTGCACAGGAAAGCATATTTTTTTTAAGCCAGGCAGAAAGTGAAAACAACTCTAAAGAATACCCCAATACCTCATCAGGTGCCTTGGAAAATATTAAGAGCTGCTGTTGCAACTAACAAAGCTGAAAATGCTCTAAGATGTTGGTTAATCAAAACTGTTCTGTTCCACATAAAAAAAATAAGATAAGAGTGATCCACTTCTGGATTCTCTGTTTGAATTCAAAGTAGAGCAGTTGCTGACTTGGAAGAACACTGCAGCTTAATGTCTGCCTCAATCATATGTTAAATTTTAAGAGAAGTGACATAATCGAACATAATGTCTGAACACAAGAAGAAACACAAGAAAACAAAGCAAAAGCCTCTGAAGTGCTATCCCAGTTATGCAGAAGACAGAGCGCTCCTTTTTAGTTATCCCTTGTGAATTCACGCACAACTAGATACCACTTGGGAAGCTGTATTTATGTATTCCCACCCCTAAACCCATCCAAATCCAGTTTAAGCAATAATCCTGCTTACTCCAACCCAAAGTAAGGATTGTAAATCAGAATAAATAAATGCGCTGAGTTTCCACATGTTGTCTCATCCACTGAACATTTACACTCCCACAGCAAACTCTTTAAGGTTTCCAATTTATGGTTGGTTATGTTAATGTTAAATTTAGCTTGGGATATTCATGGTGAGCTGTTGGCATTTTGTCTAAAAATGAAACAAACTTAAGTTGAACTGCAGAATTTATCACTGCCAATTTCTTTCTAGCCTTCTTAGCTGAATACTGTTCAGAAAGTTGAAAAGGTATTCAGTGCCAGCATTTTGCTTACAAATGCTTTTAAGAATCAGAATCAAGTTAAACAACAATATAAGCCTGCACAGAGAAAGCAAATAAACATCCCACTTCACTGTGAATGACTTTCATCAAGAGCCATTACATATATTAGAAAATAAATTCTGCTTGCAAGCTTCATAAACCTGTATTTAAGGTCCTGTTAGCATATTTTCAAACACTGTTCTTCTAATCAAGACATTTGTGAGGAAGCCACAGAATACTAATAGTTCTGAGCATAAGCAGCAGTAATGCTTAGCGTAACCAACAGCATTTTTCTGCTTAGAGCTGGTGTTCCCAAGCTTTATCTGCACCAAAAACAACTGCGTCAGACCCCAGGAGCTGCCTCACACTAGGTGAAGGTCTCCATGAATGCTGACTCTCTTCAGGCTGTCTGGAAGCGATGACTCTTGGCTAGTTAGAGAGTATTTTCTCACTGGATGCTACTTGCAGTATATGCATCTGTCTTAGGGGTTGGGGGGGGGGGAGGGGGGCTCAGAAAAATACACACTTTACAGATGTATTTTCACAATGGGTGCATGTAAATGCCCTCTGGTTTTGTCTCTGCAGTATCACAGGCCTAAGACTCCATCCGCCTCACCTCCTCCTAGCTGCAGGCAGAAGATAGAAAGCTGCACGTCCTCGGTGCTACTCAAGTTCCCTACGAACTGCTGAATCCCCACAGCAGGAATCTCCAGAGGATTTTGCAGATGACATAAACAGGGCGGGAAGCACGCGCTCACGTTACACGTAGCGAAAAACTAAGTTTCTGGTAAATAATTTTTCTGCTAATTTGAGTCCACACGAGTGGTGTTCCCAGAGAGTAACACATCCTGTTGTTCACACTCATGCACAGCGGCAGGCATCACAGACAATGCTGATCTAACAACCTCAGCATTAGCCTGGGGTGCTTCTCAGATGCCTTTTAATAAATACA
The DNA here is from genome assembly GCF_011077185.1 of Oxyura jamaicensis. Classification (NCBI taxonomy): domain Eukaryota; kingdom Metazoa; phylum Chordata; class Aves; order Anseriformes; family Anatidae; genus Oxyura; species Oxyura jamaicensis. The sequence continues at coordinate 143,670,312 of NC_048893.1, read as the reverse complement.
AACAGAACCCAGTGCGTTTAGATATCTGCTCAGGTATCAAGAGGAAATCGCTTCCCAAAGCCCACGGAGGCAGACTTAGCTTTATCAGACTGCTCTGACGACAAAAGGTGGCTCCGTACTCCATAGTCCTTTTGAGCTTGTAAAAACCAGTGCAGATACAGCATACTGAAGCATCTGGTCCCTTTCTTACCATTTATTAAGGCTGTGAAGCGTTGAGTAAATCCTGAAGGCATGAGGCCCGAAGGGGGGAAATTAATCCACATCAACAGAAAACAAAGGCACAAAGGCTGATACCTCATTTGAGGTGGGACTGAGAACCCAGCTAAAAGGGAAAGCTTCCAATGGACTCTCTCTGGGCACGCTCCATGGAGGTGACCCATGACAACAGCCCAAACCGCTCTCATGCCTTACTAGAAGTAATTAAAGGCAAGGAATTTCCATGCAACCGTAACTAGCTAGTGATTCAAGAAGGGTGGAAGATGAGCTTTCTGAAATTTATTATCCTAGCAGATAGCAGAGATCTTCAAGGAGAAAATAATATTTGAACGACTGTCTCAGGAGCCTCAGGAGCTCAAGCCCTCATCTTGGGGGAAGGAGACTGGGGGGAGGGGAACATAAGTATTATCTACCAACAGTAATGAGCAGAAATGGGAGCTAGGCCGGGCCTCAGTCAATAGAAGAGCCCAGGCTGGTATTCAGAACATTTTCTCGGAGATAAAACAAAGACTGAGAATTGAGTAAGAGGAACAAGTGTGTATTTTGAGAACCCAGTTGATCTTGCTATTAATCATTACCTCTCCTGCAGGAGAAAAGCAAGCACGCTCTGCTGAAAACAGCCATCTACCTTTGCTGCTGCAAGGCAAAACACAAAAAAGACCGGAGTGGCCAAATGCAGGATTCACTGCTACCAGTTCAGGGGAAGAGGCAATGAACCCAGTGACAACAAAAGATGATTTCAACGTCAAAGTCATGCTTTGATTAAGGATAAGGCTCTTCACAAGGTGGAACACTTTTCTCTGCCTGCTTCCAGTAGTAACCACTATTCAACAATTCCAATTCTGTATTGGTCCATTTGACCATAGGGCCAGTAATGTACCCCATGGGGATTCACCAGACTCAGAACCAGAAAACTTGACAGGAGTATCACATTCATGCCACGAGGAGAAGAGGAAAGGAGACGACAAGAGGCTGGAAACTGATACAGGAACAGCTAAGCCCATAACTTCCTGATTGCCAGGCAGCAGGCAAAATACAGAAACAACCTGAAGCATTAGGGAGTATCATCTACCCTCCCAAAGGGCTCTGCAAGGAATATAGTACTCCTTTCCAAATTCTTCTAAGGAACTGCACATCATCCTGCAGGACAGGAACTTGGTTGGTGGTACAGGTGAGAATTCTCCTGGTTCCATACCTCAGGCTACAAAAAAAAAATCACATCAGAGTAAGACCAGAAGTGCAATCATCATCCCTGGAATGGCTGAAAGAAGTGCTCTGTGGTGGGGACATGCAATATGGGCACAACACCTCTTCTGTGTGAAATAAAAAGGTGGACAGACAATAGCATTGGAAACATGCTGCCTCTAAGCATTGACTGAAGACAATCCCAGGAACCTTGGCCTTGTTTGCACATGACAGCTGAATTCTGTCTCAGAGTCTAAACTACCACCAGCTTGCATACCAGCTGAGGTGAACACAAAGAAGCAGCGGTACTGTCACTGTTGGCCAGGATCAACCACAGACAATGGAAAATAGATGTGCTGGTGTTGCCTACAAGGAAGCTGGCTGTGGTAGCCAAGCTCCACACAAGACAGGGAAACAGCACTACTGAAGACTGAAGCAGAATGGCGAGCAGAGACAATTCAACCTGTATGCTCCAAAGCTGAGATGTGGAGCAGAAATGATTTTTTGTTCCTTTCTCTTTTTGGAGAATAGCCTGGAATGCTTATTTGTTCCAGAAATGGAAGGTCTAATCATGCCAAGTCTAGAGCTGGCACACCTGCATGGGATCCAAACAACAAAAAAGGACCCAACAAAAGCTTTTTGTAGTAGATTTTTCTGAACCTGCAGCTCCTGGTCCTGCAAACCTGTAACTAGGAAGCTCTGACAGGGCATCAGACCTCACCCAGACAACTGAGGAATAGTATGCAGGGGTTGTAGCACAGGCTCACACAAGAGGGGGGATAAAACTTGTTGAGTTAGCTTCTTTTAATGGGACCTGTAGATGGAATTACAGCCAAAACCAGACAATCACAGGAAGCCTATAAGTATGTATTCAGAGCACCACTACACTCAAGAAAAACGTAGGAGGAAACCAATCACAAAGTGCTTCTTTCCATCAGACTGCTGAAAGGACCTGAAATGCCACACTGCATCCACTGCAGGCATTAAGCATGAAGGAGGCAGATGACACCATAAGAACACCGAGAGAACAAAGCGCCTTGAGCGAGAAGATGCACCACCTAGTCAGCAAGCACTAGGGCTATTCCACGATAAATCACTGTCCTCTGGCCATATACCAGAAACTGCAGGTTGCTGCCTTAATGCCTTGATTTCTCAATGCTCGGAAGAGAAAAGCAGCCCAAACACATGACTGTTTGGACAAGCACATTCGTTTGCAGTGTGCTGGCACAGTTCTGACAAGACCCAGACAAGAACAGCAGAGAAGTGACAGATAACTAGGCCTCATCACCTTAATGGTGCAGAATGAGGAAGAGGAGAAGCCTCCTCCCATTCTCACCGCCGCTCTGATACAAAACCCTGAAACAAAAGCAGACACTAATCTACATCTCAGCCCTGTATTCAAATGACAGCATGCTGAGGTTAGCTTAAAGAGAAGAGAGAAAATTACATACCCAGTCAGCCTCTTAGAAAAGTTTAAAATAGCAATGCTATCATCGCTTGCTTGTTTTCTGGAAGGTGAAGAGTGATACAAAGCTTAAACTTCACTGTCAAAGCAAGAGGGAGGCTCAGCCTTTCCTCAGCACAGAGAAGCACCAGCCCTCCTCAAGCAGGTAACCAGAGTTCACTTGTCCCCAATTACATGCACTTCTTAGAGCTTTTGGTCGAATGAAGAATTTAGAAGATTATGGTTGTTGGATTAAAAAAAAGAAACACAACACAACTGAATAACTAATGAACACTTACATAATTATAGTGAAGACAAAGAACTTGAGCTTTAATGTGGCTTGAAATTAACAAGGTCAGATCTACAGCTCACATAAACATGGCCCTATCATGAAGGAACTTCCGAACAGCTTGTCTTCACTGACTGGGTTTGTTTCTCTAACTTCAAGAAAGCTCACACAGGACACCCAGGCTGAAGTAAAACTATGATTGTAATTCACTAAGAAAGCAAAAAATATTTTTAGCAATGAAGAAAAAAAAAAAATAAAGGAATCTTCCACATACTATCTTAGATGAGAACATGACAGATATTTAGAAAGCCCAGATGGACTGAAGAAGCTTATGTTAGATCTTTTAGATATTCTAAACAAAGCCTTAGTTTCTTTTAAGGTTAATTTCCTCTAGGAAAAAAAAAAAAAAAGTAAAAATAAAACAAATAGGAAAAATCATTGCTCAAATCTTTTTTTTCCTGCAAAAAGAATTCTAAAGAAAGTTTTCAAAAACCATCTTTGTTGAAAGTTTACATTCAGCATCAAATTTGATTTCTTCATCAGCTGTAATAAATTTATTTATTGCTACTCTTCAAAGCCACGTTTTAGTTTTTGTTTTGTTTTGCATCTCTATATCATAAAACAAACATTTTTTGAAAGCAGAAGGAGAATTAAAGGAGCGAAGAACTACAACAGCAACTTTCTCTAACAAAAGCCTAGGAAAAATGCCCTCCATCAATCTCAAGGTATTCTGAGTATCTTGGATAGTGCGGTCTCCAGTCTCTTGCCTCCTCTGATTCGTAATTTCACTGTGCAACTGTCAACATTTCTGTAATTTCTATTAATTGCACTTGTTAGTACCACTGATTAATTCAGTAATAGTCCTCAGAATTCTTTTCTACGTTAACATCACTCTAATTTTGTACAAAGTGAAATATGTACTTTGAACATGAAGAGATCTATTGGTAGTAATACAAGACATCATGTGGAAGACTGTTTAAGTGCCTGTTAGTTAGAGCACAGAGCTATCTAAGCTCCTGTTTTCAGCTTTCCACTAAGACTTGACAGAAAATAGGATTACTTCTTTATCCAGAGTAGAAATCTGCAACATTTTATAATTAAGACCATTATTTCTTATTGCAAGGGGACACAGTCCCTGTTCTTTGGTCCCTCTCCTTTCAGAACCTGTCAAATACAGCTCCTAAAATTAGAAACTGAAATTCATGTTTAGGTTCTTACAGTACAGGTGCTCGGCACCTATGAAAACACAGAACCCTTCAGTGGTGCCAACATCTATTTCTTAATTAGCAACTTTCACAATCAACACAAAAGCAAATCAAAACAACTATGTGGGTGCCTGAACGTAAAGCATCAGTCTTAATTTTAATAATGAAGACCATAATTAACAGCTGCAATTTTCTGTCAACAATATCCAATTAAATTCTTCCCTTTAAATTATAATTGCTACAATAAATACTAACCACTCATAAAAAATAAATATATAGTCTTCTTTAAAAAAAGTAAGAATGAATTACCAAAAGTATTATATCGCAGTTCCCTTTCAATCATGGACATATATTGCAACAATTTTATTTAATCTGTTAGTTGTTAACCAGAAACATCAGTGTAATCACACAGATATGGAATTGGTTAATAAAATTCAACATGAAGGCATAGAACAAAATAGCAGTAAGCATATTACCTTTGCGTTCTCAAGTAGAACTTCATCTCTACCTAAGCCAGGTCCTATGACAACTGAGTGCAGTCGTGGTAACCACTTCTCCACCTCATAGACAGCATTCGGACTATCACTAAACAAAATTAGGGGAAAAAAAAAATAGGCATGTTCAAAAAGGCTTCATTTTAGCATTCTCAAAATCTGAGTTCCAGGTGCAAGACAGAAAGAGCTCTCATATCCTGAGTGTCAGGCAATTTTATCCTTCTAATTACTAAACATCTGTAACCCAGGAAATATGGCATGGTTGCCCAAATAGCTAAAATGAAACATTTCTCTCAATTCATTCCTTAAGGGATACCACATAAAAATGAGGAAATAATTACAAGTATCCCCTAAAGCTATTACAAAATATTAGAAAAAATAAGAAGAAGAAAAGGGCAGAGAATCAACAGTTGTTACAGTCTGTCACAGTTCCCTATAGAGATTACACCTTGGAGAGAGACACACCATCTCACAAGTGGATACTGCAGCTTGCTGGAAATTATGCAATTATTTATTATTCTGTATGGCAAAATGATAAATCTACTCGTGCGCTTTTTTTGTCTGTTGTTTCCTAAGCACTTGTTCCAACTGAACTGCAGCCAAATTGTCCCCTTTCCCCGAAAGACAAGAGAAGCAGCAAGCTGTTCACTACGGGTATCATGGGGTTGTAGTGTTAAGATCTCTGTAGTGTTTAGGTTTTGCCTGTGCTGGAAAAACGACACGAATACCCACTGCCAAGTGCAACTGCTGCAATCCAGCACTCAGCAGCTCACCAGAACCGTTTATTTTGTTCCGATCGGTTTTGTTGTGTAAATAGGTCAGAACATTTTGAAAGCACGTCAGTAAATCCTCGCTGTCAATACGGAGGGGAAGTTTAGCCTCCCTCCCCACCTCCGGCACAAGCGGCTGATAACAGATGAACATTTTAACCCAAGCACAGGGGGCAAAATCTCCCTGCATGCTAAGCAAGGAGGTGCTACATGACAGCACAGGGTATTTTCAGCTTGCGATACTTTGACAGAGCTGTTATTGCGGATAAAAGCCCCTGCATGTTTTTCATAACCAACAGCTGTAACGCTGGGACACACCATTTGGGAACAAGTGTTTAGCCCGGGTCTGGCAGAATCAGCAAATTCCACAGTGATTTCTGCAAGTGCCAGGCAGGAGCCAGCAGCTCGTGCAGCTGCACAAGCGAGGCGGCCTGCTCACGCCTGGCCGCGGCCCAAAGGCCTCGCCACCACCAAGGGCCGCTTCACAAATCCCCGGCGGCGCCCGGGGCTGACGCCACGGGACACAGCTCTGTCAAAACAGCACTGTGGGGTGGAAGTGACGGCCCAGGGCAAGGGCAAGGGGGACGGCGATGCACGTGATGACACCGGTGTCCCTGAAGCAGCTTCCCCGCTAAGCGAGCTGAAGTCGAATTTCTGCTGGAGCCGTGCAGCTCCCCCATCCTCTAGGCCACAGGGACACAGCTGTGGTCCGAATTGCTCGCCCCTACTCCTCCCTACAACCACCTGATGTTGATACAGGCTGGAAACACAAATATTTCAATAAATATTTAAAGCACATATTTAAAAAGTCCTTTTTTCTTTTCTTAATATGTGGTAGGTAGACCACTTGAAAACCTGTCTTTGAACCAAATCCTATTAAGTGTCAGCATTTCTGGATGCAGACCACATTTTTATTTATATATTACACATTGAAACTGGTTTTAGCTTTAGACCAGGAGAGCTGTTCTATAGCAAAACCCTGTCTTCCTGGTAAGGATGTTTGAAAGGACTGGATTCAAACCAGCTTTGGATAGCGGAAGACAAATACACAAAATAAACGTTACTTTAAATAGAGCAAAGATTGTACCAAAACTTCCTCTGCAAATAATAAATTTTCTCATGCAAATAATCTCAAGGTAGAAAGTTTACTAGATTATTTATACTCAGACTTCAAATAAGATAATTTGGTCTCCAACCCAACTGATAATGTACACTCTTCAAAACAAAGCCATCTCTTGGGAAATGAACAGTCCAACACGAAGCCACTCCTGCTCACTTTGCCCCTGGTAATAATAAAAACCTACCGTAGAGCTTTTCATCTTCAAAGCATTTTACAAACATTACGTTTCACATAACTCCTTCGCAATTTCGCATCGAGAAGCAACCCAAGGCACATGAAGGGCCAAGAGATTCAAAATGGTGATAATGACTATTACATTGCAAAATCAGCTATTAAAAACATGCTGAAAAATATCTGATGGATTTTATTCTTTATAAATGGAAGCAGAATGAATACTGCCTCCGAGTAGCATCACACCAACCTCACTTCAAGTTACCGGATGCTCACAACAGCTGCAATCACCTAAGGACACCTTATAAACTCTCCTGGCTCTGCTTGTCTGAAAGTAGAAGGGCTTATCACATCAGGTTACAGCTTAGTCCCACACACAGACATCAAAGTAGTAGTATTTTAAAGCTGACAGAGTAAAGATGACCACCGTGTAACTTTCTTCAGGAAGATGATGAATGGGTATCATCTCCAACTTTCCTGACCACAGGATGTAGAACCAACAGAGAAACTCCTTCAGCTCTTAACAACTACAGTCTACACACAATATTTAAACATCCCCAGATTGGTTTTCTGACACAGAAGTCAACGGGCCCTTACACCGTAAGGCTTCAGAGCAGGGTTAACAACCAACCTGCCTACCAGGCACAGCCCCTGGACTGTAGTAATTCCCCAGCAAAGGAAGAAGTTGTTTAGGAAAAGCTACGTGGCATGGGCCAAAACCTTGCCCAGGATCATTTGGATAATTTGGCATTATGGATAATCATCCATAGGTAACTGGGAACAAATATGCCCTGGTTCTGTTTACTTTACTACTGCAGACAAAACCAACATGTATTCTTGTTTCTCTGGGGATTAAAAAAACACAAAAACAACAACAACAACAAAATATTTCTGAAGTACCAGCACAAAACACAAATCATATCCTCAGCTGTTCGCTGTGTACTGTACTCACAAAAATAACTGTTACTTCCTGTATCCCTTCGTGCCAATTGCTCTGCCTAATTCCTAACCCGATTTCAAACCACTCCATTTAATTATCGCCTCTGCTGCCAAAAAACATGCACACACAAATTAGCACCATTTTTTGAACATATCTATAAAGGTATGAGGTATGAAGATCATGTCCCCTTGATCAAAAGAGATGTAATCTTCAGGCCTAGATAGACGGGGATTGAGTAAACAAGAATCATTGTTGTCTTTAGGGGTGCAGAGCCGTACGATAAAGTAACAAGGCCTTTTTTCAAAATAAGAATCACAAATGCAATACCCCTACTCCGAAGAGCAAAGCTAATACTAATATAAAAACAAGTCAGAAGATCTGTTGCAAAACGACAAGCATTTGAACTTCTGAAAAGAGAGAAAGAGCTGTTATCTTCCCTGAACAAGACTTTGATTAACTAAAAGTTAGGGTTTTCACAGAACCACAAACTGATTGAAGTGGGATGGGACCTCTGGAGGCCATCTGGTCCAACCCCTGATCAAGCTAAAGAAACATCACCCAGCGCAGGCTGCCCAGGCCCATCTCCAGGTGGCTTTTGAAGGCCTCCAAGGAGGAGGCCCCACAGCCTCTCTGGGCAGCCTGTGCCAGGGCTGTTACGCACACAGCACAGAGGTGCTGCCCGGTGTCTTGATGAAACCTCTTGGGTTTCAGTTTGTGCCCACTGCCTCTTGCCTTGTTTATTTCCCACTTTTCTCGTCTTTTATTTCCCTAAATAAAGTAATCTCACAAAATGGGAATGATTTAGGAAGCTGAACTGAAGCAGTTACACTAGTAAACATGGATAGAGAACTACAATACTACTGTGCAGATGCGTGAAATAAAATATTCTGGTGACAGACCACAGTTGTAGATTTGCAGGCAATGAACAGATCTTTAAAGAGCCACCTAATTTCCAGCTAACCACTATTCCGTGAAATGTTATCAGACACCATTTTGCAGGAAATCTAGGTTATGACAGCTCACTGTTGTTCAAGCAAGCAACCAACCAACAGCCTTCCAAAACCCAAAAGCTTTGTCAAAGTCTTAGCTTGTCTGGAAAACAACCGATAAAGCTCCGACTGCATACAGAAAAGGACTACCGCAGCATGAACATGAAAATAACATCTGCAAGACAACAGAATTATTGTTTTTCAGGCAAACAGAAGAAGCTTGCATAAGCCATCGAATTCCTGTGAAGGCCAGTAGGCGAGGAAGAGTCTAAAGCTAGCGTCAAGTGTCAAAAGATAACCTCCTATCAAACAATCAACTTCACACATCGTCCATTAGGCAAAGCAGAGGTAAATAAATAAGCAATCCTACAGTCTCACAGTGGGGCACACTGTGAAAAAAGACCCCACACGTTTCTCTGATCAAGCTTTCCTTGGCTGTTAGTGAGAGGCTGAGGAGAGACACAAAGCCTTGCTCAGTTCATGTAGAGAAGACTGCAGTCTCTTGGGAAGGGAGACACAACAGCTTTATCACTTGCCTTCCTTGAACCCCCTTCATAGACAGGACCAAGGCATGGTGTTCAGAATCTTGTATGTTTATTTTTTTGCTTTCTTCTCTGCCTTCAGAATGTAACTTTCATGGAAAATCCTAAAAAGATAATAGTTTCCCTTCAAATTTAAATGGCATCTAGTCTCTGAAACAGTGAGGACTTTTTTGTGTGAATTACTGGTAACTTCAAATAACTTCTACGAAACTAAAATCAGTACATGCTGAAAAAATATCCTCTTGGCTTTCCACTCAAATTATTTTACATACGAGAACTACACCAGTTTCATTACAGTGCATATGACAGTAATTGCTAGATTCAGTACTGTGAAGTCTCTTTGTTGCCTCTTACCTAAACGCACAGCCTCACAGCCTTTTATATCTTTTAGTTTTGAACTGCTAATAAGAAAAATAAAAACTTTAAGCTTTTTCCTCTTAAGGACTCTTTTACATTACACTATCACAAAAAAATGAAATAAGACAGTTCTGTAGATCTTTATCTTGGTGAAAGCTCGCTGTAATAACCTTTCAAAAAAAAAAAAAAAAAAGAGCCTGAAAATAGATGGTGACTATTGCCCTAAGATCACCCACAGTTTCTAAACATCTTCCAGAGCAGTTTGTAACAGATATTTGATAGTCACCATCTGCTTGAAAGTCTACTCTAGCTGGTCACTGTCCAGAGTTGGAGAACACTTAACAGTTAGGGCCTAAAACATAACTCCCCTCTCCTGCCCCCCAAAACAAAAAGAATTTTGTTGCATTTTATTCAGAGTGGCTTTCACCAAGTGATCAAAAGCTGTCAAGGCAATAGCTTTAAATTATCACAGAAAGGTCTAACCACAGCAGCTTCCCCATGAATGACAGTTACTGTCATTGCTTTCTAGAAGAGGGAAAAGGAACAAGGATGCAAAGGTGCAGCCTTGTCAAATTTTACATGGAAACAAGAAACTGAAGCAAAGTCAGCACAGGTCTAACTGGGAGCTACGGAAATAGTAGATAAACACAAATGGCAGCACGTACGGGAGGCAGCAAGACAGCAGCTTTTCGTGTTTGTTTTAGGCAGGTGGAACCACCTAGGTAATCTGAGTAATCTTAGGTTTGGACTTGGTAAAATGCCAACCAGGGGGACCTCCTGCTAGAGAGGGTCAAGGGACACAACTGCTGTCACCCGATCAACCATACAGCTCCTCACAGGAGAAGACTTTTTTTAAAATTCTGCTCATTATCAGTGCACACTGGGAATGATTGAACCCAACTCCAAATGCATTAAAATGTATCATTGCAAAAGTCTGTTACGTAAACTCAGACAAAGACATTTTAAGTGGGCAGTTTCAAAAGCCAACCTGGAGTCTTATCTTCAAAGATGAGAAAAAGTCTCTGATCTGAGGATGAAAGAGCTTTGGTTTTGTTTGTCCAAGCACTGCAGGTAATTATATTAACGTGAATCAAATGCTAGACCTGCTGACATTTAGATCCTGTCATGTTCTACTGTACATCAAAAGAGCACAAGATGGGACATAATGTGTAGCTCTAGAATTTAGGTAGTTATCTCGGAAAGCTAATTATTAACTATTGTGGTAAACCTTGGCTGAAGTCATTATTGGAAAATGGGCAAATAAGAAAGGGAGAGAGATTATTCTCCAAAGGTTAGGTCAAAGGAATTATAAGCAAAACCAAACAGTGCAAAAAATGAGCATAACATAAAAATAATCATATATTCCCAGAGTAGCTGTATTTCTCCATGTTTAAATCATCGTTCTTGTAAATTAACTCCAAGTTTCCTGAAGTCCAAACTTTTCAGGCAGCATCTCTCAGCTCCGTGCACAGAACTGGAAATAACAGTTTGTTCTAGGAAACCTCACTGATCCCATGATCATCTCATGGGATCCAAGCACCTCTATCAGGCAGAGTCAATCTCCGTGATGACAGTGGTGTGAAGTTGGTTGGATGCAACTGGAGACCAAAAAGAGGTATTTAGAGAATTAAGATTAGTATATTAAAATGTCAAAAACAAAGTTCAGAAGACAAAATGGTTAATTTCACCTGCCAGGCTGTTGAAAGATGCGTATATAGTGTTTAACCTGCAAACGCTGCAGAGACATCAGTTATTTACTTGCTACAACCTGACTAAATGACAGG